>NC_046367.1:31611556-31756839 GCF_011125445.2 Fundulus heteroclitus | reverse complement strand
AGACCACATTTCTGCAGCACTTCTTAGGTTCACACAAAAAAAAAAAAACTTTAAATGTATGGTCTCTATGTATTTTTATTTTGCTTATGGATAGGAAACAAGTGTACCAATTTTAGATGTCATATTCTACTACTTTCATACTCTAAAAACACTTAAACATGACTGTATAGTTTTATACCTGATGCATTTATGGACAATGAAGTGCTACAAATACCTGAGTAAAAAAAGAAGAGTTTACAAATTCTGATACATTTAAACCATGTATGCATATCATATTTTACATATTTAAAAACTAAGATACATGTCAATCTACAGGTGTTTGGGTTTTTGTTTTCTTTTATCTTTGTTTTCAGCATTTCAAGACATGTTGAAAAATGTCTGTCCATATTAAATGCAATTATCTGTTCATTTTAGCTAGAAAGGTGTTGCAATGCCAGCTCATTCCTTTCTGTTTAGTTTCTTAATTTATTCTTGCGTTCTGATCTTTGTACATTTAGATTTCTTTCTCTTAGATCACTGTCTTTTCCACTTATTTAGTAGTTTATTTGTGAATCAGTTCAGCTTGATTCATATTAATTAGTCTCCCTTTGTCAGCTTTCATTCTGCCACAGCTGCTCAACATTTCCTTTGATTGGCTCATCTGTTTCCTTTGTCATCTTCCACACCTGCCTTAGTATTTAAGTTTTTGATTCTCACTGTTCAGTGCTGCCTGATTCATCACCTTTTTCTTTGACCTGTGCTCCATAACCTGTTCCTCCTGTATAATTTTCTTTTCTTTCATGGTAAAAAAAGACAACAAAAAAACCCTCTTTTTTTTACCACAGCGTTGTTCTCTACCACAAAAATGACTGTAAAGTATTTTACTCAATGGCATTTTATCACATTAGCTGAGTTTCTATGAACCTTATTGTGCATATTTTGAAAAAAAGGCTTGCTTCAGGTGGCTTTTGGATTTCGCAAAAAAGAGTTAATGCACAAAACAAGAGACGGAAACATTTTATCACCTGACTGATCAGCTGGTCCCAATTTAGGTGTCTTCCCGGATATTCTTGTAGACTTGTATTTCTTTCTCAACATCTTTCAATTGTAAGTTACATCATCAATATCAGTTTACATGACAGAACAATTACAACTTGCTCGATAGCAAGACATTTCTGAAAACCCCTCTCCGTCTTTTTTTTTTTAGAACTGCGGTTGTTTGGAACTTCTACTTCCTGTTTATTACAGTCATGCGTAACGTCAACTCCTTGTTGAAATATTTTTGCCATTTTGAACCTTTTACATAGAAAAAACAACTCTCTTAAATATGCAGATGCTTACAGACAAAAAACAAAAAATGAATGAATAAATAAATGAGTAAAGATAAATATACCGAAAAAGTAAAAAAGTAAACAAATAAACAATTAAATAAACACAGGCCGATGATTTCAATAGATTTAGTACCATTATGCCTCAGGAAGTCCATCCGAGGTCTCCAATCATTTTCAAACTTCCCTGTTTTACCTTTTACATAGGCTATAGGTTAGTTTTTCCAATAAAGCAGAGGATGACATTTCCTTTACCCACACACTTGTCGATAGTGAGTCCATTTTCTCCACGTTAGAGCAATTATTATTTTTGCCTGCAAAAGTCCAAAGTCAATTATTACTGAGGGAGCAAGTTTTTATGGGTAAATACCCTGTAGGCAGAGTATTGGTTCACATGCCAACCTGTACTCCAACAAGGTCTGAAATGCTGTGTGCTACCATCTCCCCAAGTTTGAAGTTTGGGACAGGTCCATATACAGTGAAATAACAAACCTTTACATTAAGAGCATTTAAAACAAGTATCTGGAACATCAGGAGACAATCTATTCAACTTTTCAGGTGTAATACAGTAAGTTCTTCTCAGCAATTTGTATTGCAGCAGTCTCAGTCTTGTATTATCTGGTTGTTTCTGTGTTTTAGACATTTCAAGACATTCATCCTGACTTATGTCTTGTTATGTATCCGTTTTTCACGCCTCTTAAGGCTGGTTCACATGCTGGATTTTAAAATAGCTGATTTTCAAAGCCTTAGAGACACCACACGTAATGATAAAAATCATAGGTAGGTTGCTCGTACAGTGTGTGGTGTCCAGTCAGACGACAAGCACAACACACCACACACCAACAGATTCACCCGGGATCATTCAGATGTTAGAAGAATAATGCCAAGAGTTGTGGACTGATTTCATGGAGAAAAAAACATAACAAAAAAGAAAAGGCATTAGTTAAAAGAGAAGAGTCAGCATGAAACAGGGGTGGGGTTGGGCTCTACTTTTGCAGCAGTAGGATATGGAGATGAGTTGGATGTTTTTCTCTCTCAGGGTTTCCCTCACCTCGCTTTCTGATTGGCAACATTTCACATTCAACAGGCTGCATGCTCATTTGTCCTAGGAGGATAACACACACACTGGGATATCGGGGCAGCGCATCCAATATGTTGAATATCCCTGACTTGAAGGTTCGGAGTGGTCCCAACGTTCTACAGAGCAGACCAGATCACTCTTGATACACCACGGGAGGAATATCTCTTAAGATTATCTTAAGAGACAGTCAGAGCCTCTTAGAAGGGGAAGAACGGGGCAACAATAGGGCTAAAAATCCTGCCATGTGCACCAGCCTTAATCTATCATTGCTAGACTCATTATACTTGGTGACGAATGCACCATAAAACACAGAGATTAGCTTCTATTTCAAAAAAAAATTTATTGCTAGATTTTCAAGGTATGTTAAACATGGTACACATGTAAATGATTGATTTTGGGATTAAATAAAGTTAGAGAACTGCCTTTTAGAGCTATCAAACGTTAGACACAGCTCTTCAAATGCCATAAGAATACCGTCTGAATATAGGTCCCGTTTTCTGCAGTCCTTTACTTGCCCATACTCTGCAGCCTCCGTGATATTCTGAATCATTACCAAAAATTGACGAAAAATATGAAAATGATGGTGCATCATTAAAATGTTTATAGGCTTTAAACTAGATGTCGATTGTATTCTTAAGGAATGGATTTTTTTTGTTCTACATATTAGTTGTTTGACTTCTGCTGAATAAATGTATGAACTTATCTAAAAAAATTCTATTGAAGCTCTTTTGATACCTATCCAAGCAGGTGAATAATTTTCGCAGAAGGAAAAGAGTGCTGCTCTTAAAGGAGCTAAAAGTAATACTGACACCTTGTGGCTCACATCGGTACAACAGCTTGCCAGTCACAACAATCTAATATGCTGTTTTTAAACAGTGTGTTGCTGTTGTGAAGTTTTACTTCCACAGGAAAAGTCTATGATGTTGTATTCTCTTCTGTTGCTGGTCCGCTTCTCTTACTCGCTTCCATTTTTAAAGGCTGCTGCTATTTTGCCAAGATAAAATACCAAATGCTGTGCTCAGTTTTGGGAACCCTGGGAGATCTCATAAGATTAGCTCAGGAACCAGGAAGTAAACACGGGCTACACTCTAAACCGAAGTAGTTTCGGACCGTACCTCTAGGTTTGAAAGGAGAAAAACATGACAAAGCCATTGTTGATGGAGAGAACCAAATGATTAAAGGGAATGTTACTTCCATCCCAGGTGACAAATGAGAACGATTTAGGTTGATTTTTACGGATAATATCTTACTCATAGCTCCTTTAATTGGGTCGACCAGTAATACCACATCAGATTTGGAAATTGTAGCCCTCCTCTGTCATAGGGTAGATATAACAAATCTGAGCCTTATTCTAGGTTTTGTTTGTTCCAAATAAATTTGTTAACGATAAAGTGAATCCTGTTGAAAAATTATTTGGGTAATGGTAAGGGGATTGATTGAAATAAATAAACACATTTTGGCACTAGAGTAATTTTATCATATTAAAACGTCCAATTAAAGAGGTGGACATAGTCATCCACCAATCCAAAGTGTCTTTCAGTATTTTTACAAGAGGCTTAAAATCTATATTCATAATTCTTTTTATATCAGGTGTAATTCTGACTTCTCAATACATGAACATTTTCTTTGCATTTACAAATGGTGAGTTTATGTTTGGGGTTTCTATTTCTTCTTGATTTAAGTGTAAGATTGAGGATTTTGTGTAATTTATCTTATAACCTGAAAACTTTCCAAATACTTTTATCTGCTTAATACTAATACTGATACTTCTGAGAAAATTATGCTTTGCGTAGCTGGGTTAATGCACTCAAAACCAGTAGACAAAAACACGTCTAATTCGCATTTTCTGTTTTGCGACACTTTAATAGTTCAATCAAAATCTGCACGACAAATGGATGGAAACATGGCTTTTGTAGTGCTGCAGATTACCTGAGTAAATAAAAAGCAGTTTTGAGATTCTGATTTCATTTAGTGTATTTAATATTTATCGACGTACAATTTAATCTTTGTTTTCTTTAGACAACCAAAGTGCATTTGCTTGTGTGTTTCATCAATTAGACCAATTCATCCAAGTTCTCAAGCAGCAAAGCAACCCCAGAGCACACCTTACAAAAGGTTTCACTTCTGTCTTATCAGTCCACAGAATCTTACCGCAAAAGTCTTCTAGATCATCATGATGATTTTATGGAAAATTTTGATCTTTTTGGACAGCAATGCTTTTTACATTGCAAATTTCACAGATGCCCTTTTTGCCCCATCTTCTACCTATGGTCCAGCTATGAACACTGACCTTAAGTGAGCAAAGGGAAGCATGTATTGCCATGGATGTTGTTCTTGGTATGTTTGTGATCTATTGGATGACTGATTGTTGCATGTTTTCCCATTTGTGGAAAATGGTTTCCCTGGAGACACAAAGCCTTTAAAATGGCTTTGCAACCCTTCTCAAACCAATAGATATGTGTGACTCTGTTTCTCATCTGCTCTTGGATTTCCTAAGATTGGAGCATGATGTGTTGCTTTTGAGATGTTTTTGCGTACTTGATTTTACCAGGCTCTATTTAAATGACATCTTGATCCAACATGTCTTGCAGTACTCATGCCTGGGGATGTTAGTGGTACTGAATAAAAATTGTTGATTAAAAAGCACGTTTCTTCTGATCCAAAAATAATATTAACGTTTTGGAGTTGCCTAGCCAGTGTCCTACTGTAATCTGATAAAGAATCTGTGGAGGATGCTAAAGATTATGGTGGTGGCAAGGGGGCCTCCAAACCTCAAAAGCCTGAAGCTTATCATCAAAGATTAATTGTCAAAAATACCAGTAGAAAGAGAAAGAGCTAAGATAATCCTTTTACCTCGCCTTTTGAGACATGCCCATTTCTTTTCCTGTCAAAACAAACATCTTGTTTGAAGGAAAATGATTTAAAATTTAAATCTGCACAAGTTTTTAATTTCCTCCCACAACCTCATCAATGTGGCAAATATGAGTTAAGATGTTTCATACCCACTCTGTTAAACTGGAAAAACATGCTCATTGTTAAAAGTTTTGACATTAGTTTGATCTAAAAATCTAAAATTACCAATCTTTGTCTCATTTTCTAGATTATTTACTTCCTTCTGTCAGCCTACCAGATGATTTCCTTCATTTTTTGCTGTTTAACCTTAAAAAGTTGTGAAGTTAGCTGCCTTATATTAGTTTTCCATATCACTGGAAAGTCTGATCAAATTTCAACCATTATTGTATTTTATCAGTAACACCTTTGCTCTGTTTCACTTCTGCATCCTTTGGTTGTCATTACAAATATCAAGTGCATAGTGCAAAATCTGTTGTGATGACTGAAAGCGCGCTCAGGGTCGTACAGAGTAGAAGATATCTACAGTTTGAGTGTGACTTATTAAAAATTTTCTATGGTTTGTCCCAGGGTGTGATTTCGATTATAAAAGCAATTTTTTTAAGACCACCTGAAAGTTTGCTCAGAGAATGTGGTTTCTGCTTTAGTGACAGGAAAACTCTCATATCTAACCCTGAAAGCAGTGACTAACAGCGAAGTTGAAAATTATGTTTATTTTGATAAAGTTAAAATTAACTGAGCTAATTCTAACATACAGAGTTGTTGGTGCTGTTAAAAAGTGAGCCTGTAACGGTCCACATATCTGTACTAAAAATATCCGGTCCAGGACAGTCGGTTTGGTATGCACAGGTACTGAACAGGCACAGCAATGTTTCATGCCTAAACACATGCAGAATATTTGTGTGCAGAACTAAGTGCACAACACATCTTCCTGTAGTGCAACTTTAAAAAGTGACACCAAAACAAAACAGAGAGGACTCCCAGCTATCACTATATCCTACTATTTGAGAGCATTTAGGTTTCTCATACAGCTGCAGTGGACAGAGAAAGGTGGACCGAACCAGAACCCTTTATCAGCATACACATCTTTCAACAGAAATAAGGTATACAGCTCGCTCTGCATTTAATTACACACCTGAAACAACATTAAGGTGGATGTAAGCATCACTGGGTCTAAAGAAAACTTAGCTGATGTTGAAATGGCTGCGTGCAGCATGCAATCAGCACAAAGTCAGTACAGCCAATAAAATGCAAGTTAGAGGAATCCTCATTGATGAGAAGAGATTTTCACAACAGCTGCACTTGCTGCATTCAGGTACAGCTGGTACACTAGGTTACATAAAAATAGAAATATCGCAACAGCACCAAAGTGACTCAAACCTGCCTGTGAATACTGCTTTATTAATTTAAAGAAATCCAACTAAGTCTGCAGTTTAGTTAAATTTCTTTCCACTTCTTCACATTTTAAAACATATTAAAATGTTATTATTTTCAGAAATTAGAATATATATATATATATTTTATTGCTGACTGAAAAAAAGATTGTCTTGATTGAACTGTACAGAAACCGTTCCAAATAGTGACTTTAAGACTCGAACACATACAAAACTGTTATTTTTGTGCACTGTTACACCCGCAGTAAAAAAGCCTCTCCTGAAACACCAATAAAAATGTACATTTCCGAATACATTTAGAAATATAGTTACCTGTTTTATAGAGCTACAAAGATAATGGTATTGGAAAAATGTCAAGATTGGTTTATTCATTTGTGAGTTTGAAAGAAAGTCTAAGGACATCAACCATGACTCATATTAAATATTTAAACTGGGTTTCAACTAAAGCCCATTCTCTCAGATTTTTCTGCTGATCAGCATTCTATTGCACATTTACTGTAGGTTCTCAGCTACTGATAACACAAAACACCATGACTTTATAGATCATCCCGGTTTTAAAGCAGACACGTTTTCCTATCATTAAGAAAATAGACTTTTCTTGTTATTTCATGCCAGGTGAGGCTCCAGTGCATCCCTAAGAAGCGGACCCAGTTTAATTTAGATTTTTTTTCTGGTGAACTCCTCTTTTCTCTTTAATTCCTATTTTCTCCTTTTCATATTTTATGTTGAAACTTATTAATGGATTCTTTTGACCTCAGATCAATTTAAAGGAGTAATAAGTAAGAAATTCACAGCAAAATTAACCAAAATCATTCTGACTTGTCAACCAGGATGGAAGTAACATTCCCTATAAAAAGTCGGTCCTCTCCATCAACAATGTTTGAGGCTCAATCTGAATACCCTTAATAATAGCTTATAGCTCCTGCTTCTAGCTGCTGTTCCTTGAACTTTCACAGGGTCAACAGTAAGAGCTATTATGAAGAGGAAAGTAGCTTCAGACTGCTGTGCCAAATTCGGACAGCCTTTAACTCCGACATCATTACATGACGGAAACGCACAGGGTGAGGAGAGTCAAATCTTAGCGCCGGTAAGGGACGTCACATGGTTTCTAGGCAAAACCAGCAGGAGGGAGCATTCAGGCTAATCTTCCTATCTCTTTCCTTACTGACTACACTATTCGGACAGCCTTATTGATGGCGACTGCTGACGCACTTCCGCTTTGACTAAAGAGTCCTTGCTCTATAAGGGTATTCGGATTGTGCCAGAGCCGGGAGGAATGTCTTAGCAGTGCTCACACCCTTCCACTGTCATTCAAGCTAAAGATTGCCAATGGGCTGCAGCTGTGTGGGGAAATGGGGGAGAAACAGCTTGCTATTAAGGGAACCTGGCAATTTCTTGAGTGGCACATGCTCAGAAAACAAAGACAGGTAAACAGAAGAGGAGTGTTGATGAAAATCAAGCTAAAAAGAAAGAATTAGACCCAGACCCAAATAAAGCAAGGCTAAATATTGGAGCAGTACAGCAGGCTCCGCTGTGGGGGAAGAGCTGTGGAGGGAAGCCTATAGCACAGCAGAGCGTGAGGGACCTGTAAGGTGTGCTTGTTAAAATTTTCAGACTAAGTCCACGGTTTTATCAAAACTACCTACTGCTGCTTTAAGTAAATAATATTTCAGCATTGACGTTCTACACGTGATACTTTAGCAGGTGCAATTTCATCTTACATCAGTCAGTACATTAGATTTTTGGACATGTCAAAATTCTGCTTCATGAGCATTATAACCTATAGATGCCAAACAGCATCTAGCTTATTCCTGGTGATGTGCATGCACTCATATACTACTTAAAGCATACAACATTGTTCCTGTTACCAATGGCTCAGAAAAATTGGGCATTTGGGTGCTTTTATGATTTGTAACAATTAATTGATGTATGACGTCTTATGTTTCCATACCTGACATAATTTTCAAACCACAACACAAACTTACCACTTTAAAACAGTTCATGTGCCGCATTTTAAAAACATGATGATATTGAAATCAGTGTCCATGTTATTCCTGGTGGTGCTGCTGTTGGACTGATTATGCTATTTCTGGTGTGATAGATGCAGCTACAGAAAATAGTTTTGGAACCTAATCACCTGTAGAGAGCTACATATTTCAAGTACAGATCAATGCATGGTTGAAGATTATTTTTGCATCTTTTATTCATAGTAATCTCATTAAATGTTACGTGACCAAAAATTGCATGCCTCTGTGATTTGGAAATTGTGTTTTTTTTTTTTTTTATTGTGATTACATTGCAAATGCAATTAATTGCACAACTCTACCTCTAACCCTTTATCATTGTAGGTTAGGATTCCAAACAAGTATTATTTGTCCCCAGGGCTGAATTACCAAATTAACATTTAGTAATTATTTTTTAGTCTTTGAAAGCTTATTAACAGTAGTTCATCTACCATTCAAAAATCTGCTAAAGTGTTATTAAAATTATTTAGAATATTGTTCAAATGTTATGTTTACCCCAATAGAAATTTAAATGGGCATTTATGCTCCACAAATTACAGAGTGAAGCCCTTTTTGATGAATTTCTGAATCAATGGGCTCTTTGTTTTTGTGTTTAACGCCTGTTTCTTCCTGTCTGTATACTGTATAGTACACTAAATTGTGTTTATAGCTTACTTCCCCTGGTCTGAGCAAGAAAATGTTTTAACAATATTGGGAAACAATTTTCTAAATCCACATTTAAAACCTTTTTTTTAATTCTAAATAAAAAAGACGTAACAATAAAGATAATAAATAGCGACATACTGTGCGAATCAAAGTGCAGTAAGTAAATTAATGAGCGTTAACCTTCTGAATGAATGGGACAAGAAGTGCTTTTATTTATGATATCTAGTAATAAAATTGTCCAGGTACTGTTGCAGCTGGCCTTCTGGCGAGAGGATGTCAAAATCTAAGTTAAGTTTATTTTGTGCTGAAATGATTCAAAATCTTTTAATACGGCATTCATTTGGAGACACATTATCATGGTCATTACCATGAAGCTACAGCTAACGTAAACAGTTTGTCATGACCCATTAACATCCCATAATCCACCAACATCACTGGCTGATAATCGAGCTCACACTTTCAGCAGCAGCAGCAGCACTCTGTAGCTCACATACTGGCTTCATTTCACTCTTATGACATAAAAAACTGCTACTAAAACTCGAGTCTCAGACCTG
Source organism: Fundulus heteroclitus (assembly GCF_011125445.2). Taxonomy (NCBI): domain Eukaryota; kingdom Metazoa; phylum Chordata; class Actinopteri; order Cyprinodontiformes; family Fundulidae; genus Fundulus; species Fundulus heteroclitus. The sequence goes on along the minus strand of NC_046367.1, from coordinate 31,746,984 downwards.
GAGCCTCATGTGATAAAGATTTCACAGTTTTCACAGTACTCACTACTAAACGTTGATGGCAGGGAGAAATCATGAAGTTTACAGTGCACAAAAAAAATCAGATGTACGACTATATGCCGAGATGTGTCACCATGCACGTTACCGTCATACATCCCAATTTGTGTGGAATTGGATGCTCTCTCACGTGTATCTTGGGTCACTCTGTTACCACTCCTAAATGCATGCAAATCAGTATAAATACTTAGAAGGTGTATACTACGTGTCCAAATAACCCCGGCAACAGCACTGTCAGGCAGTCACTGAGACACCTTGAGGGATATTTGTAGTGAATTATTGCAAACCATCAACTTCTTGAGTGACATCAGCAACTCTTTTAAGTATCTCAACAACGTTACATGGATGAGGCCATCCCATACATCTGGGATTGCTTGAGGATGACTGTGAAATAACTGACTTGTCTTTCAATTGCCTCTAAAGATTTCTGGTTACAAAGGCCGCAGCGTAGTTTGAACAACAAAAGGCACCGACAATTCACGGTTTTCTCCTAGTTTCCTCTGTAACAGTTCAAAAATAATTGCCTAAGGTAATCTAATGCAGCTAATATCTTGTGCCAGCAGTTCAGCAGGATCTCTGAACACACGCTCCCTCCCCATTCTTCCATCGGTGATGTCATCCACCAGTGCCAAAGCTGCCATTGTTCCACCGTTACGCTCACCTTCATGCAGCTATCTATGGACATGTGGGATTGTCTCATAACACCTGACCTGTTAGGAATGAATCTGCCTAATCTGCGCCCCTATTTCTTTTTTAGTGGGAATGAAAGTGCCCCATGTATAATTTACATTCGTTTTATGGTTTACATCTACAAACATAGGAACAGAGGAATATTTGCAGCTTACATCTGATTGATGTTGTTTCCATTATTTCCAGAGGTGTGTCATGTTGCTGAGTTTGAGGCTAAAGGAGATTATATCTTTTTGTACGTGTTTAACCCATGACAGCTCAAACTCAAACAATATTGGATTTTGTGCTTCTTGAGTTAAATAGAACTGAACTGAGTTATATCTCACTGTATTCAGGTGAGGTGTAGTACATTGGAGTTCGTTGTTGTCAGCTGAAGATGTTTATGTTGCTGTCACTCATTTTCATAGCAGATTAAAACTTTGCACTTATATAATGCAAAAACAACTTTCTTGAACTATTAACTATGTTATGATGCTATCCCTTCATCAAAACCGTGCCAAAAGTGGTATTCTACTTGATTTATACATGTCTGAGTAGCCCTTGTGAATTCTGCTTTCTGAACAGCAGCCACTTCTTGTCCTGGAAAACAAATGGTTCACTGCGCAGAGCGGTCATTACCCGCCTCCTCCAGGAAACAACTACCTTGACTGCACCTCTCCTGCCCAGTAAACAACGTGCCCAATGAGCAGTGATGTGAGGCAGAGTGTGATCATTCTGCTCAAAGTGGCTCTTTTAGCACCTAATCTGCCCAGTGACAGCAACCGCTCTTTTTTGACACTACGTTGCAGTGGCTCTAGGCGTGACCCCACATGGGGAGGAGCAGTGTCCCAGTGAAAGCAAGCATATTTCTTCCTTGTTGGACAAATAGCACCAGAAAACAACTAACACTTAAAACAAATCAATAATACGTAGTGCCAATGGCAATATTTCACCATATATATATACACTATATATGGCTGTAGTTAACTTTAGAAAGCTTTAAAAAGCATGATATAGATTCTATAAAAAGGGTAACTCACCCCAAATCAACTTTTGTTTGCCAAAAAACTGTTAACATGGTTGTTTTATAGTACTGCATACATATTCTGGTCATAATTGTAAAAACATAGTGCATATTTGTTAAAAACCTGCTTTTGTACCTAAATTCGTCAGTATGGCGCCCTCCTAGGGTTAAACAGTGGTCTTGCATTGGATTTCCAATCAACATTGCTTTGAGCGGCAGTGGTGTAATTCTGAGACTGTGACATCAGTAGCTCTGCCACTGTTGGGCTGCTCTGTCTTAAAAAAAAAAACACAGCTCCCTCCATCTTGTGCCTCCATAACGAGCACTGTTGCACTTTTCAAACACTCTAGCAACTTTGTTTTTCTTCACAAAAGCGACTAGAAGCAAATCTACCAACTTTTTATGCGTTATTGCCGAATTTACATGAAAGCAACCGATTGTTCTGCCATTAGTGTCTTGAGGGAGCCAGGAAGGGGCTGGTGTGAGATCGCAGTGAGGTTGGTTTTGGATTGGACATTGGATATTAGCGCTCCGCGTCTTCATCAGCCAGCAGACAGAGAGTGGCAGCCCCAGATAAGCACACTTCATTCATGGGGCCCCAAGAGTCAAATCTCAAGTCTTAAGTTCTGGTGCCTACACGTTTTAAGTTTGGAAGTATCCAACAGATTTTAAAATATATATCATGGAATTGATCAAATAAGTTGGGTAGCATAAATTCCTTTTTATTAACCTACCATTTTTTGTCCATAACAAGTGCAATTGTCGAAGCAGCTACATATGCTGGAACACCTATTCCATTTATTTCAGTTAATTTTCTCTATCTTTGAAAGATTAAGGTGCAGCTATATTTATAAAGCAACATAATATTCCATGTAAAAGTTTGTATTCCCTTATTCTAATCTATGCTTGCTTTGAAGGAGACCATTTTGGACATTGGTCACAGAATTCATTAGATATTTCACGGGATCAACAAATAAGGTTGATAGAATAAAATTGTATTCAAAATTCTATTATGTATTTGTAAAAGTGAAGTTGACAAAGCAAATAATTATGCTGGACGTAAGCAAACAAATTATTCTATTTAAACGTTGATATTCTCATGTTTTAATTCTCATTTGCTTTGAAGGAGATTTATCTACACATAAGAATGCTGATCGAGAAGTTAAATAGAAAAGGGACTGAATTTCTACAACAATTCTCGAGTCATGTTGACCTCTTAAAACAATTTACACTACAGCCACATTCACCCAATCATCCCTTAGCATTAGCATTGACCAATCTCATACTATACCTAGCAGATGATCCGTTACACCAATGAAGATTCACTGACATATAGATGCCTAGGGCTGGAAGTGGCACTAACAACAGGGTGTTATGACATATTTTCTGAATAATATGTCTCAATATCCTCGCATGTTTGACAAAAGCACAGCAAATGCAGATCCATGTAGAATCATAGCATCAAAAAAGAGAGCAAACTGAAGCATTTGGAGAAAGATAAACTGAACCAAACTATTCAGATTCTGAAGACAAAGATCTAATGGCAGCTATGCTTTGCTACCTCAAACTACCATACATATAAACTAAACAATTTTGTATTGGGTGAGATGAGATTGTAAGGATTCCTTTTTTTTCTAGCATGATCTGGTTTGGTTACATTTTGAGAGATGTTTCCAACCATTAATCACTACCACTTTATCATGGTCTCTGAAATAACTCTTTCATATAGGCAGATAGCTGCTCCGCATGACATGTGGGACATCGGTCAAAAAAAACAAATGATAAAGGAGATGACTAGCAACAATATGCTAATGTGAGTGAAAGTGTTGCAAACTGTTTGATTCAAATTATTTTCTTTGGCATATTTTATTATTGCTGACAAGGCCAGCTAAAATTAGCTACAACGTGCATAAATTAATTTCAAATGCTCAAATACCTCACTCAGAGCAACACTACGGGTGACATTGAATAAGTTAGTTGGACTGATTCGGACCATCAAGCACAAGCATTTTAGAAACTGGATACTAATAAAAGTATCACATTTGCTAATCTCTACTTACCATTAAAATGTAATTTGTGAAATTGTTTCTTATGTCTCTGCACAGATGGGCCATAACTACTGTTTTTTTTTTGTTTTTTATTTTTCTATCTTAATTTACTCAGGGTAATCCAAAGGTATAACCATGTTTAATAAGGGAAAAACTGCTTAACTGCCATTGAAAGTCAGCATTGTGTCTTTCATGTCATAACTGGCCTGCAAAAATAAACGTCTTCACAGCAGTGACATTCCTTTTGTAGGTTAATCTGCCAAATTGGTGTGTCAAACAGCTCAGGTAGAAGCCTGCAGATGCTTCTTAGGGAACGGTACATGAAAGATGGAATTCGACATCAGCACTACTTTGTGCGCCCTATAAAACATTGCAGAAAATCCCTGTCTGTAGTCCCTGGCGTCTGATGCTTTCACCAAGTCCTATTGTATGAGGTCTACCGTGAAGAGGATCAGTCATGCCTAAGCCCAGACTCACAAAGGAAAATGGAGCAGTTGCACTAAATTTAGACATGCTGCCAGATGTTTAGGTGAAAAAAAAGACTTCTGTTGTCTCCACTTTTATTAGCTGGGTATTAGAGTGAATTGGCTGTCATGCTTTCCATTCCCGCACTTAGACAAATGGGAACAGGGCAGTGAGGCAATAAAAGGTCTAATAACTTTCGGCGGGGGCAAATGTTAATGGCAATGGTCAAACTTTTAAGCTGTATAGCAAGGTCACAGGAAGCTCATCGATGCAGTTAATAGAAGGGACAGTTTGACAGTCAAACAGCTTGCTTTGATTGTGTGTCTTAAAAATGTTTTACAGGGTCTATGGGTGCATAGGAGGTAGAATGACTCAGAAACATGGCGCAACCCCCCCCCCAAAAAAAAAAAACAAAAACAAAAAAACACACTCAATACTGACTAAAAGGGCAATAATTTCAAACAAATCAAACATTCTTTGTGGCAAGATTGTTTGCACTTATTGGCACAATTGTTGCCTCTGGCAAATTGGAGAGAAAAATCAATTTCAACAATCATTTCTACAGCCTTTATGGATGTACTCTCACAAATGTTTCTGAGAAACAAGAGTTACTAACAACTGCCATGTGTTATGAGTGGGCACATCAGTATGTGGGTGTATGGCTTCTGTTTTTAATGTCTTTGTCTAACGTATATGTTACATTTTAGGAACTGTAAGGACAATAATGTCTTTGTTGTCCTTAGAATCGCTATGAAAAGGAAAATCTTCAAAAGTATTGTTTTTTTTACATATCTATTGATCACAGACTCAGAAGGTAAAAACAAAACAAATCAAAGAAAAAAAGCTTTTGGAAGCTTAAGTTTAGCAGTGTTGTTGAAGTTTGAACAAAAGTCCGAAATATCTTAAATATCAAGACACACTGTGTCTTAGTTTTCTCTCTACCAATTAGGTAAAATAGAGGCTTTCAACAGATGCATCCAATATAAAGTATTCAGGCAAAAAATACAGACCAATCAGTAATTCCATTCAATAGGTGAAAGTTGTTTATTCTATTCATTAATTACACACAGACTAATGTATTTCAAGTGTTTATTTCTTTTAATTTTGATGATTTAACTGACAACTAATGAAAACCCCAAATTCAGTATCTCAGAAAATAAGAATATTACTTAAGACCAACACAAAAAAAAATGATTTCCAGAAATGCTGGCCAACTGAAAAGTATGAGCATGAAAGGTATGAGCATGCACAGCACTTAATACTTGGGTTTCTTTTTCCCTGGATTACTGCAGCAATGCGGTGTGGCATGGACTCCATCAGTCTGTGGCACTGCTCAGGTGTTATGAGAGCCCAGGTTGCTCTGACAGTGGCCTTCAGCTCTTCTCCATTGTTAGGTCTGCCGTATCGCATCTTCCTCTTCACAATGCCAACACTGATTTCCACTGGAGCTCAAGCAACATAGATTCTGTACCTCTCCTCTCTTCCTCCAGACTCTGGGATTTTAATTTCCAAATGAAATCTAACATTTACTTTGACCAGAGAACATAACTTTGGACCACTCAGCAACAGTAAAGTCATTTTTGTCTTTAGCCCAGACGAGACGGTTCTGACGCTGTCTCTTGTTCCAGAATGGCTTGGCAAGTCATGTCTTGCATATGTCTGTGAGTGGTGAATCTTAAAGCACTGACTACAGCTGCAGTCCACTCTTTGGGAATCTTCCCCTACGTTTTTAAATGGGTTTTGTTTCACAATCCTCTCCAGGGTGCAGTCATCCCTATTGCTTGGGCCCTTTGTTCTACCACATATTTTCCTTTGCTTTGTTTCTCTATTAATGTGCTTGGACACATAGATATGTGAACAGCCAGCCTCTTTAGAAATGTCCTTTTGTGTCTTGCCTTCCTTGAGCAAGGTGTCAGTGGTCGTCTTTTGGACAAATGTCAAATCAGCAGTCTTCCCCATGATTGTGTTGCCTACAGAACTAGACTGAGAGACCATCTAAATGCCTTTGCAGGTGTGTTGAGGTAATTATCTGATTAGTGTTTGGTACCAGGTGCCTTCAATACCGGATCGTTTCAGAATATTCTAATTTTCTCAGACACTGAATTTGGGGTTTCCATTAGTTGTTTATTCTTACCATCAAAATTAAAAGTTTTCTATTGTTTTACTTTTGCACTGAAGTTGTGTACTTGCAAGTCCTCGCAACCCTATAGCTAAGCCGTTTTTGTTGGCACATATTCAGCAGTGATCTGGTAACATCAATATAAACCTAAAGATATACTGAAGAAAGTGCTTCACATCAAAGAAAAAAATATCTGACCATGAAATAAAAATGCATCCCAATATCCTGAGAACTCAAACTCTTTTTCAACAAAGCCAGTGTGAACAGAAACCAGAAATTGCTTCCAAATGTGTAAGTTTACCCACTTACACATTTGGAAGCAATTTCTGGTTCACATATTGATTACAAACCTATCCTTAACTTGAGGCAATCTTGGGAACTTTCGAGAAGAGTGTGGCGTAAGATGGTGTTGCAGTGGGATTTGTACTGGAAAAAAAGTAGCTTGAACAACTTTAAACAAAAATAACATAACATGTCACACAAAAGAAAAATAAATAAACGGCACCATAGCTGTCACACTGATATTTATCTATCTATCTATCTATCTATCTATCTATCTATCTATCTATCTATCTATCTATCTATCTATCTATCTATCTATCTAATAAACTACCCAACTTTTGATCATGCAACAGCATACTTGAGCAAGCAAATTTTTACGTTACTGAATTGTTGTTTTAGATAAACCTTTACATTAACATTCATGTGATTGATACTTCAACTACAGTAAGTACTAAAATCCCTGAAAATTATACACAAACACCACAAACAACTACATATGAAAGCAGATGGACGTTGGTGCAAGTAAAAGGTTACTTTTGTATCTTGGCAGCTGAAATGATTGACAAATGATTTTCTGTTTAATGTCTAAACTTTGAACCTTGAAAACATTAAAAGAGGATGACTGAGTGAGATAATTGAGAATATGGAACTCTGAGTAATCTGCCACATATAATCGCAAAACTGGTGGTTATACTACATTAGATGTTTGCATTTTGAAAGTATACATATTTACAAAAAAACTTACAATGTGAACACAAAAATATGAAATTAGAAGGTTGTGTCTTCATTTAATTAAAGGGCAATTTCTCTGTTTTTTATGATCAAGACCGTGTTTCTAAAATTCATAGATCAATCAAACATGAAGTGAATAATACTACACTAAACAGGGATTCCCTACAATACAGATTGAGACTCATGGGGCCTTTATTCTGTTCTATAGTTTGTTTATTCCATGGTGCAGAAGAAAAGGCTCGCCCACAGCAGCATTTGGACCAGAACCATACTGGACCTTAGACCCCTAGCCTGTTTGCTGTTGCCATGACCCGGTAAACTGAGAATTTGCACAGGCACCCCTAGTGACAATCTTACAAAACAGGGATGTGAAAATAATATGCCAACAGAACATACTCCCACTCCATTATTTTTGTATTAAGACGGTATTCATGAGGCCAAGAACGGAAAACATAAATCTGCCCTAAGCTTTCCAGAAGCTCTATTGTTACCCTTTTAAATCCCTCTGTGTCTTTTCTCCTTTTCTGTAGTCTTAAACTGAATAACGTCTTCAAAACAGAGCCCAGTCACTATAAAGAAGTGCTAATAGGACCAAACAAAGGTTAACCTTTCGCCTTCCCTAAACAGGAGGGTGAAAGGTACCCTTCACAGATATTAATGCGCTTTCCTTTAACACTGTGGGGTTCCAACACTTTCATCTTCTCACTGAAGAGACCCACCCTTCTCAAAGTGGATAAAGATGCTGCAATTTATGGTAGGATACCATTAAAAGGGTGACATGAACGCTCTTTATTTTCCTCCTGCCAACTGAACTGTAAACAATAAAAAACCCTTTTTAATCCCTAAAGCATTGAAGCATCTCTTCATCCTGGGGGCCCTTGGTCAAGGTTAACATGGAGGTGAGCTGCACTATTGATGGACCTGATCTAACTCGAAAATGAGGGGCTTATGCTCTTATAAAATCTTTAGCCTTGCATGTCAATGCAGGGCTGAGCTTGCACGCTAGCACACCAATCAGTACAGATTAAGCACGTCAATTTTAACAGGGTTGATACCACAGAGCTTTTACTAAAGATAATGTTATGCATGTGATCCATTACTTATTTCACCCAAAAGATATTAATCGTTTTCGGAATTAATATTTAAAACATTTATCATTCAACTGAAATAGTGCAGCGAAAAGGGCAATCCCAGACTGTCCTAAAACCGAATGTTTGTTCTGTTACCAGAGGTATAAAGTAACAAAATTTTAAATAAAAAAATAATTAGCAACTGAACTCACTGGAAGTGATAATGTTTTGTGTTCGTGCTTGAATGATGACAAAAAAAAAATAAAGTAATTTAAAACGTTTTATTTTCTATTAATTGCTTCGAAATCTTTTTATTTAATTTATTTTATCTTTTTTTTAATAGTGTCATGTCTGGCAATGTGGCAACAAGAATTGCTTTCTCAATGCCAAATGAGAGACAGATTTTACTTTCACAAGCAGAGCCGTACCGCTTTCGCCACAGTGATACGATTGATTTGATTTAGACAAGCAAGTGTGATGGCCCAAGTTTAAGAAAAAAATTGTTGTCAGCAATGAAAGCGCAAGTGTAATCGTTGTTTATATATCTGTCATAGAAATCTAGGAGAAGAAAACAGCATTGTCTAATGAAAACAAAAACACGTAAACAAATAGAGAATGCACTCTGGCCTACTTTAGTCTTAAAAAATTAAAACTCCATGTCCACAGATAAACTGTTAGAATGTTGTAAATAATGATTCTTTCCTACTGACCTATTTAGTTGAATTTTACATGTACGCATTTGCCTGCTTTGGTGTGTTACAGTGCCATAAGAAGCAAAGAAAACTTCCCACATGAAAAATGTTTGAGTCTCTTCCACAGGGTTTCTAGCTTTGGCCTGATATCAGTATAAATCTGAAATGAAGTCACTAGAGGTTGTGAAATGTTCTGCTCATGATTTGTGTGACAGATTGAGCAAAGTTGATCAACAGAGATAAATTTCTGTCATGGGCTATTTAGCTTAGAGATTTTATGTTTATCTATTCTGCTTTCCATGATTGTGAATGTCATTGTTATTCTTTGCCCTTTTCGTATTCTGTACAAGCGTCTGTATTTCTCAGTTGGGTTTATTTCTGTTCACTTTACATCAGGTCTCTGGTACAACCAAGATTTAGTCAAATCTTTGACTAAATTTTGTAGTGTGGTAACTTTCAATGCCTTGGTTTTAGCTAATTCAAAAAAGTACATTTTATCTTTCAAATGCAACTTCCATTCATACAACTTCAAGTTAGGTCAATAAGAATTTGTCTTATGTTGGTATGATAATTTTTACTTGGTGTCACAAGAATGAAACATTTATTTTGAAGTGACTGGACTTTTGGATTAAGTGCTATGCAATTAGCTGTCAGATAGTCTGTCAGTCAATCTCTTCACTTTGGGCTTTCTGGTTATACTGAAGTACCTTCAATTTAACGCGAGGAGATGTATCTAAAATTGATTTACACAAAATTACCTTTTTGTCTTTCAGTTGTCCTTGTTCTTTTCATTGAAAGATACGTTTAATCTTGAAAAAAAAAACAGTTATCAACAATTATTCTGTGGGTACTTTTAAAGAAGAAATCACATTTGCCACAGGACTGATGTTGTGTAAAGATAATATCTTAGTAAATATTAATGTCTGTCAGTACAAGGGATTTCTTAGGAACTCTGTATGGTTGGAGGGGAAAGGGGTACAAAACAACATATTGGAGGTTTGGACACAGGTATTTAGTAGTTGTTGGGGCCCAGCCATGGATGGAGAAAAAAGACAGAGCTACACACAGAAAACATGAGACTGGTAAAAACTCAGAATCCCTGAATGCACAGCATGAATCTATTTCCATCACAGCTCCCAGGAAGGAGGAGTTTCCCAGTTGGAACCCCAGTGACGTAGAGCTACATACAGCTACTTGGACCTCAACAGGAAACGCACATGAACATCTTGATCGCCAACTGAGTAAAAGAGTGCACCTTCAAAGAAGCCCTGGATCCAAAACAAGTATTGTCTGCTGTCCGAGTAACCTGGGATCATACACAGGCCAAAAATAAGACTAGCTGCTCGAAGCGGGCAGTCTGAGTTCCTGCAGAAACAAATCAGAAAGAATTATAGATTCCCAAGAAGAGATGCTAAATGCAATCCCTCTACAAAAACATTTTTTTTCCACTGTCTGCAGAAGACAGGACTGAAACTGCAGCTCCTCAGGCCTGCTATGTGCACCCAGTCTGTGCAGATGATTGTACTAGGGCAGGGGTCTACAACCTTTACAAAAAAGAGGCATGTTTGACCTCAGCATAGCTAAATAAAAATTGTTTAGAGCCAGAAATGTCATGTGAAATTTTGTACAAAGATAACTTTTTTTTTTTTTTATAAATACCTACAAAAGGAATTTTTGTGTCATTTTTTTTAGAGAGCCATCATTTTATTTCCATTTTTATGTTTTAAAATAAATAAAAGCAAAAACTTTGCAATAAGGAGGATAACCACACTCTCTTCTGTAAGGTGTTGACATTTGTGGGAAATTATATTAAAAGCACATAGTTTATAACCTAAAGACAAAATATTTTAAAATTGAAAACTACACAAATATTACAGGTAAGGGAAATCAGGGATGGTTGTAACATTTTGGACATTTCTTTCTTTAACTCCGACTTCTTTTAATCCAGTGAGTTCAAACTGTGACACAAACTAGACAAAAGTGTGGGCTAAAAAATATTCCAGCAAACAGATCAGCAACTCAAACAGAAAATCCATGGATTAGTCCCAAACACAAAGAATAAAATATTACTAATTAACCCCACAGTCTGGGTCCGTTGTAACAGATATTGGGGTGAACTGTTACATCAGAAAATAAGGACTGACAATGACTTCAGCTACTGAATGTCATGTTCTGGCCCGGCTGACTGTTAAAATATTCCATTCCTCCTGCTACCTGCAATCAGGGTGATCTGCTGCTTCATATACTGCTGTTCTTCAGTTGGTGCCAGATTATTGAAAGCCTTGCATGAGTAAATGCCCATTGTTCTTTTCCTCCCTTGCCGAGTTCTCGACCAGGTTATGGTTTCCTGAATTTCCCTGCCTCACCTTGCCCTCGTCGGACAGCTCATCTGCTTCAGTTTTTTGGACAACAACCTGGGCTATTTTCATGATCACAATACTTGCCAAGCCCCAATAGATCTGTCTGCAAGTCTTCTATCTTTTTGTGCATGACCCAAGCTAGCCTCACAGACTTGATTCCTGTCTCAGCCTTCTCTGCCTGTCACTTCCTGCAGTGAACTGTCAGCGCTCACCTCACCAGACATCTGCAGAGGTTTTTCCTACCTTTTGATAACTCTTAATAAACAACACAGTGTCTGGCTCAAATAACGGGTTCACTGTTGATCTGGACATAACACTGAAAGCTTTTAGTTTGAAAAAGCAAAATTAGCTGATGTACACACCCTGAATGTAGTGCAGTTGTTTATGTCACTATGCACCAAAACACTGCATAAAGTATATATCACCTTATAACGCAGGCCATGAGAGAGAGAGAGAGAGAGAGAGAGAGAGAAAGAGAAAATCTCATGTCAATCAGTGAACACTTTCTTTCCAGAATTGTATCCTACATGAGGGAGTTTATTTGCTTCTTCACTTTCTTGTTTGCAGAATCTGTAGAGGGTGACATGCTATTCGATATGCCATGCAATTTTTGCCACAAATCTGACTGACTTTCCCTGCACTGCACATTTGTTCATGCTTTCTCCTATTTATTTAGAGGCATACCCCGGTCAGTTGTTCTCTTTCAATTCCTAGGCATGCTAAAATAAAATATATTTTATTCATAACTGTACCAAATCTATCTTGGGGTAAGTTGTAACACTGACTAAACTGTTACAACCTACACCAATCATGTTTGTTACAACTGACCCATAGTGCTGATGAACTACTTTATCTTGAAACTAATAACTAAAACATAGGGCTAATAATTCATATAAAAGATAAGTAAATACCCACAGATTTAACATAACTTAAATTTAACAATTTCAACTTTAAAAACTGGAAAACTGCAAGAACCTGGACTTGTTATTTTATCTTTTTTTTTTAAATTGGTTCGTTCTTTATCGTTTTCTGCCATAGTTGTCAAGAGCTATAGCGAAAGATCCAAAGAGCCACTTGGGGAGTTGCAGATTGGTAACACCTACCCTAGACACTAAACCGAGAGCAGTCGCCATATCATCCCTGTTCATAGCACCGCCACACAACTCACTCACCATCGGCCATCCTCCACTGTTAAACCTTATTTGGATTGATCTGTGTTTTCACTTCATCTCGTCACATTAAACTGCATAAAGTATGGCTGCGTCGTCTTTAAAAGTGAGCCAACTTGTGCTTCCATTGTTAGCTGAAATGCTACAGCTGAAAGAGACATCATCACGCCTGCCTCTGTCTGCCAAATATTGAGTCTTTAAGTCGCCATTTGAGTCGTTCATCACTTTCCAATGGCCAGTTAACATGACTTTAAGAATCAATTGTTCAAAAGGTTCTTTGTCTGTGATTCAGCACATTTAGGGCTGAATATTTAATATTTTAATTTTAATATCTGATTTTCCATTCTGCTTTGTATTTTAAACTGGTTGTTTGAACACATACCGACTGTTGTTCTTATTTAGTTAGAAAGCCAATTTGTCCTTGTTCTAAATTCTACAATTTCCTTTTCTGTTCAATGTTTACTTCGTAGTTTAATTGGGTGATGCTAGTTTTGTTACAAAGATTGTTGTATAAAGTATTTCAACTGGAAGTTGGAATTATATTGTTAAGAAATTCTTGCATTTGCTGTTTGAAAACGACAGTGTGTGAATTCACTCCTTCATTTTTTCTATGATACTACATAGGTATTCATAAAGCAATAACTGACATAGACTGAAACCTTTTTGTCATTTTTTTTTCTTGATAATCTGGTGGTGCCCCAAATTAGTCATTTCAATTCAAGTCATTAACCTTTTTAATAATTACTTTTGTCATTTTATTCATAGGTATTCATACCCAAGCCAAACCTTTTGCTGAACAACATACTTGTCAGAAAAAGAGTGTACAGATATAGGATAAGTCAAAACCATTGTTTCACTACTCAGCACAGAGTCTAAGCAGCTAACATACTCTCAAACCTTGCCTAGTAATACTATTCAAAAGTTCACCAGGGAGCAGCAAACAACGGTGTTGTGTCCAGTGAGGGTGCAATGAAAAGCCACTGACCACCTAAATGTATCACCGTGCTGTTCGGTTTTTCATCATAAACATTAGTAAAAACAGAAACAGCTGTTGAATACAACAAGATAAAAACAATTCTCATTTAAAAAGAAAACTGTTCTGGTATAACACACTTGTATACGTAAAATATTGCAGAGCATTAGCCACCGTGGTGGCAGCACCATGGTTTAAGACCCCCCATCCTTTTTATATATTAAATTGTTAACATATTTCCACCAGTTCCACTAGAAAGCTTGTCATGGTTGAGACAAACACAATAAATGCACTCTGTTCCACTAAAGAAAGGCAATAAGAAGATTGTTTGGGAAAGGTCAAGATAAAACAGAAATTGGTAGGCTCTGAAGAGAGCAATTTGTTGTAGCTAAGCATCCCACTTTCAGTCGGTGTTGAGTAAGAGAATACAATTTCTCCAGGCTGAAATGAAAAAAAGGTAATGAAAAGTTTCTTATTTATTTGCAGTTACCTCTGTTAGTAGAAGATTAAACAGGCAATATGAGTAAAGATCCACAAACTATTTTCATTCACAAAAGTGATAAAAGGCATAATTCTCCTCAATGAATTATCAAGTAATAAAAGAAATACTGGATTGTTGTCTCTTTCCCCTTTTCTTTTTCTTCCTTTTTTTCTTTAACATGATTGTATATTGAGTTTTAAACATACATTATATATTCACAAATTTACAGTGCTGGGACTTGCACATCCCCTACATTACATAAACAGGAGAACACACTGCCCAAATACCACTCACTCTTGGATTTTCTTCAATAATATATCCAAGCTAAAAGCACTCACTTAGCTCTAGGGTTTCATCCAGAGGATTACAAGAACTGCTTCCCCAAATTACTCTCTGAGCTCTTGAGACACAGACAAAGGGTATATATTGTTTGAGTTGACAGGCAGCAACTTGCCGATCAAAGGCATTTTTCTAAACTGACTTACAGTATAATAACTTTATACCAGAATCAATTATATGAGGAATTTATGTTTACTCATATCTATCCATTAAAATGGTAATTCAAAGAATGACGTTGCACGGGTCGTAGTTATGTAAATTCAGAGCAATATGTGTGGAAAATTAACAGGACACTTATAGAGTTAACACAGTTGAGGAAAACAGTCATTATTATTCAGTTAAATTAAGCGATTTAAGCTCAGAATATAAGAATGATGTCATATAAAAAGGTTTTGCCACCGTTTGCTTGCTGTAATTGGCTGAGTGAACAGGAATAGATGGACTGATCTTATCTGTGAGCACTGATTTGTTGGCACAGACATGAATAAAATCCACGATTAGCTATGGAGCTTGTTGTTTGGGCCATGTTGTGTCATGTCTTATTTCAATCACACCCAGCCTCGATCCAATTGCGGGGAGCGTAA
The DNA here is from genome assembly GCF_011125445.2 of Fundulus heteroclitus. Lineage (NCBI taxonomy): Eukaryota > Metazoa > Chordata > Actinopteri > Cyprinodontiformes > Fundulidae > Fundulus > Fundulus heteroclitus. The sequence goes on along the minus strand of NC_046367.1, from coordinate 31,731,923 downwards.
ACTAAGAGGTCCCCTCTTGGGCAGCAACAGTTTAAACACAGACTGTAGTTGTCATACCCCTGGTGTCATTTATAATCAGACGGTGCTGTCATGCTCCATAACAACTGCAGAGACACTGCTGTGATGGGTAGAGACTTGCTGGAAAAGCGATGACTCAGTGTCCTCACAACAGCGCATTAAAATACTGTTTTAGCATCTGTCAGTGTGGCAATGATGGCTCAGTGTTTGGTTGATGAGGGGGGGTGGTGATATCACACTGGGTGGCAGCCATGTTGGTGCCCTTAGCCAAAGAAAGCAGTTTGATCATACATTAACAGTATATAAAGGCTAATCAAAACATCAAGTATTCCTAATCCAAACCATAACAAATGCAACTAATTCACAAGGCTAATCTTCTCTGGTGCCAAATTCATTAGTTTAGATGTTACCGTGGGTGGCTGAGGTGAACAAGTTGTAAAACGAAACAAAAAAAGTAATTGAAACACTAAAGAATCAAAACACAGTATGGATATTCTCTTTTACTGACACATGGGGCTTAAACAATGGTGGCTGTTATTATAATATCAATGTGACAAGCGATAACTGTGTTAGATATCGCAGCATATCAGTTTATTAGGAACATGCCAGGTTAGCTAGGGCTGTGCATTTTTCTCTTTTCTATTCTGAGAAATAGATAAAGTGTGAGACCAGGACAATCATTACAGATACTTCCTTTGAAGTTTAGTCCTTTGAATGAGTCACCCCAACTGTTGAATCTGTATAAATCTGTTACTTAAAACACTGCGGCACATATCAGAAAGCACTTTGACTCCGTGTCCTTATAATACTAGGATTGTGCCTTTGGGTGTTTGGAGACAGAATCATCATTTACTTTTAAGACACATTAAACATACAATAACATATATCACTATATATAGCAAGTACCACTGGTTACACTGTAACAGCATGAGCAAATTATTTTGGTAATAAATCCCCACACATCTTGATTAAAATTTGACAGAAGATGTTGGGTCAACGCTTATTCTGCATTAATCGTGCATGGTGTCCAGCGGGGAATGATAAGGGTGAGAAGTTCATGTTGGTTGTATTATGAATGAATATTTCAACTTTGAATAGGCTGAACAAGTTTGTTTGTTTGAACAAGCATGCACAAAATGACAAAGAACCAAGCATTGCCTTAAAAGAAATATGCTGATTTTAAAACAAAGCATTCAAATGATGTCACCAGGACACAAACATATGCTTCCAACACAATTTTCTACGAGTTCTACGGAGGAAAATGTATTTGTTCCCTTTTTGCAAGTTTATTTTTTTTATTTTTAAACTTAAAAACAAGTAAAAATGTATATAGCAGATAAAATTGACAATATATCATTTTTCAATGACATAACATTTTTCAAGGTTATGTCACATAACCTTTGCAGCTCTAAACAAACGTCATATAGCTGGATGAGTGTAAATATTGCTCTTTGGATTGGTAAAGTGGAAAGATACCTACCCTACATTATTGCATAATCTGCAAGCTTTGTCGCAGAACATCTACACCCTTCAACGGAAACTGTATTATTTGATGGCCTTGTCTTCTTTCAGCAGGATAGTGTGTTCATTCACAACAGCAAAAGTTGGAGGAGCTCGTTAAGAAATATGAGGTGTTAAATTGGTCTCCCAATTGCCAAGACCTTAATCCCATTGAGGATCTGTAGGATGTTCTGGACAAACAAAACCAATCCAGGGAGGCTGCATTTGGCAGTTTACAAAACTTAAAACATTTGGTGCTAATATCGTGGTGTCATACCAGCAAACAGAGGATCAACACCGAGTTCAGGCCTTAAAAGTCATAATGTTATGCTGGATCCGACCTACATAAGTGTCTTACATAATTTTATTCAAATCTACCCAAACAAAGTGTTTCAAAAATGTTACACTCATTATATTATTAAGATTGCAACATTTTATCATATCCATTTATGTGAGCAAAGACTGACTAAAAAAAAAACGTCTTACCTTGAATTCTTCCAGTATTTTATACGTTTTCCCTCGGTACTCGCAAAAGTTTTTAACCTCCTTGCACTCGGGGCAGCATCCATTGTGCTCGACTTTCGTGCACTTGGGGTGCAGTTTGGGGCACTCGGGCTGGTCGCACACGGGCCCGTCCTCCGTGCACACGCACGGGCAGTTTGAGTGTCCCGGATAGAAGCGCTCCCCCAGCTTGTACACGAACCCGCTGTCGTCCACGCAGCCCTTTCCCCGGTAGTCGTCAAAAACCATGTTATCCGCGGCGGTCCGCTCCGCCTCGTCGGCGGCGTAATCCTCGGGGTTGGCCACCGTGGCCGGAGACGCGGCGCTCAGGGCCAGGAGGAGAAAGAGGGGGAGGAGGAGGAGGAGGACGGAGGCGGCCGAGAGGAGAGGGCCCATCCTTCCCCGCGGCGTTAACATCCACATTCAACACGACTGCGTGGATGTCATCTCTTTTAAGCTCCGGGTATTCTCTCCGGGTCCGACCAGGTCTTTATGATCGCTATCGTCGTTATCACTGCCGTCATCTTGTATCCGAAAGCGATGTTCTGCAGTGGAATAACAAAAAAAAAAATGAATAAATATAAATATATCACATGCATAGATAAAAATCATGGCATGGGTGGTGATTTTACTGCTGCTGTTTTGCGCATTCTCGCCACCCCATCTCCCACCAAGATGTACTTTTTCCCCCCAACAACAACAAGTTTTATTAAAGAGAATATTTTAAACAATGAAAAGAGGATTCGCTCTGGGTTCCTGGCAGCGTACACTGCTCAACAGGTTTTTTTTTTACAAATATATATAGACAGCAGCAGCAGCAGCAGCTGTAGGTCCAAGATCAACCACAGAACAACGGAGGAAAGGGTTATGAGACTCATTACTGAAGTGGGTGGAGTGTTTTATTTCCCAAACCCTGCAAAGGCCGACCAATTTAAGGATAAGATTGGAAACTTTATAAAGGACCAAAAACAACAGGTTGCTTCAGTTGTTGTCAAACGTAAAGATAATGTCCTCGCTCTGGGTTCAATAGTTACCCAAATAAGCATTGTTAAACGCCATAAACTGTCTCAAAAAAAAAAAAAAAAAAAAAAAAAAAAACACCACCCTTTTTAAAAGAGAGGGGACGAAACAGCTGGGTATACGCTGACAACTATCCCTGCGTATTTAGAGCTGCGTGTTTTGCCATGTCAGATGAATTTCGGGGACAACAGTGGCGCACCTTAAGCAATTAGGCAAACTCACCGTGATAAAATAATAATAATAATGATTTTAAAAATGCTTGATATCCGCGTAGTGTCAAGCAAGGAAAATCCAAAGCACGGATGGCTGGGGAGGATCTCTGATAGTCGCCTTGCTTATTGGAAACTTCGCTCTTATCCACGCAGTAGATTCGCAAGGCTTCCGAAACACTATTATCCCCCTTCTTCCTCGTGGATTATGTGTTTAAAAGCAATCAGCGATCAGCCTTCAATGCCTCGCTCTTTCCAATGCAAGGACGGAGACATCCACAAAAAAAGTAGGTCTGTTTCATCATTATCCACATCCGACTCACCTTTCTGAGACAATATCGCAGTTCACGTCCAACAGCATGCGGCACAGGCACACGGAGCTAAAACAGACTGCTAGAAATCCTCCGTTATAGCGTTCCTGGAGAATCCAGAGTCAAATCAGTGTATCCAAAAAATGCAGGTTATACAGTGGCTCTCGGTCTTGTTTCACGTATATGAGCGTACATCCAGTGGTTGCATTGTCAAAAAAAAAATCCACTATGACAAAGAGGAAAGATCACGTTAAAAAACGAAAGCACTTCTGAATGAAGGTGGTCATTAGAGGATTTTGCAATTGAGGTTTGGATTAAACGCCAGAAAGAGGAGACTGAGGAGGGAGCGACTGGCAGAACCTTGGAGAGCGACCGTCTCCTGCGTCCTGCTCTGAGCAGAACAGAGCGCCCCCCAGCTCCGCTCCGTCCACCTCTTGTGTCACCCACGGTTACAACACTCACATGCCACAACCAGATCAAAAATATCACCACATTACAGGGGCTCGTCTTGCCAAAGACAAGGGCTAAAAGGAAGTCAGATAATAATAAAAGGTCGGATCTCAGCCGGCACATTAAAACAGGTAGGCTACAGTTTATGAATGCAGGTGACTTCCCAACTGCTTCTGTGAGCTGGTGCTTTTCGGTGCATGCTTGTCTCATTACGAGGCACTGGATTTGCATATGCCTTTGTACACGCACTTGTGCACATCTCTGTTCCTGTCTTCACACATGACCTGCGGCGTATTCCCCTGAGTCACCCATAATTTGCAGCACATTTTCACGGCGACCTATTTGTATTCTGGCATGCATCACACAGGGGGGGAGTTGGACTTCTGTGCCCCTACGGCAAAATAAAATAAATAAATAAAATAAAATACAGTAAGATTTTGCAGCAATTCTGCCTTTGTTTTACAGAAACTAGCCCATAGGGGCCACTGCCTAACTACATTCAGTCAGAGGACTGAGAGAAAACCCAGAGGAGCATTACTTAATTAAATATTCCTATGAGAAACCATACATATTTAACTACTCAAACCTTGTGGCTCAGAATGCTTCATGTCTCCTGGAAGGGGGAACCCACACAACAAAAAAATATTCTGACCCCATACAGCACCTGACAAAAGTATTAACACCCTTCTAACCTTTTGAATTTGTTCATGTTACATTCACAAACTTGCAGTTTATTATCAGGATTCTTTAAGATAGATCAACACAAATTTGTAAATACAATGTTTTGATACCACTTAGTAAAACTGAGTACACCAAACTGCTTAAAGATAAATACAATCTGCCTGTGTGTAACTTTATTGTTAGTTCAAAAACAGCAGCTATATACAAGAGCATTGACCCGAGCCACAAAGCCTCTGGAGAAGTTTGAAAGATCACTAGCTTCAGTGGGAAAATCTGTTGACTGAATAACTATTAGTCATGAACTCCTAAAATCAGACCTTTATTAAAGGCCAACAAGAAAAAAGCCATGAGAAGTTCAGTTCAAGCCTTGCCTCCAGCCATGTAAGAGACTAAACAAACATGGCCCGGAAGGTGCTTTGACCAAAAATAAATGTTCTGACATGCAAAACCCAATGTCAGACAGATTGCTATCACCAAACATCACTATGATCACATGTTGAAACATAGTGGTGAAAGCATGCCCTGAGTATGCTTTTTTTCAATAGGAAGAGATGATCTGGGAAGAGTTCTGGGAAAGGATGATGAGTGACATACAGGAAAATCCTTGAAGAAAACCAGATAATACCCATTAATCATTTAAGAACAGGACAGAAGTTCACCTTCTTGAAGGGCATCCACCTCACACATACAACTAGAGCAGCAATGGAATGGTGCAGCCCAAAGCCTATGCATATGTTCAAATGACCCAATCAAAGTTCAGACCAACATTTGGTCAGAATCTGTCTTGAAATCCGATGTTCACAAAAAATGAAATAAAATATGATAAAATAATGCACGTCCAAATGCACGTTGCACTTTTCAGATCTTCATTTGTGTGTACTACTTTGTGTTGTTCTATCAAATTAAATTTTGATAAAGTACTTTGTGGGTTGTGTTTATGACATGACTAAAAGTGGACGAAGATCAATAGTTATGAATGGTTTTGCAAGGCATCCTGTTTAATAAAGATAAACACATGATTTTGCACAGGTCAAGTGATAAAAACTATGTTAATGAAGATGTATTTGCTGAAACTTTCCAAGTGTGAAACTTAAGCATGAAGGACAAAATAGACTACAAAAATTAAATCTGTAGTCAGTTGAATCACCTTACTAAAACTAAAGAAAGCATATAATCTACACCCAGTCGAAAATACAGGTTTTAATTAAGTACACCAAACAAACTTCATTGACTTTTTATCAGTACGCACTTCAACAGCAATGAAAACACTAGGTTCATTTCCATAACTCATTCAGTCTTAAACTCCTCATAGTAGTTATATAGATTTAAATATATAACATATACATGCAAACATCAAAATATTCTTATTTGATGATATATATTGAGTTAAATTATGAAACACCTGTCTAAAATGTTTTGATCTCCTACTTTTCTTTGTTGTTTGGTTAGATTATGGTGGAAACAATACAGATAATGGCAACATATATCATATTTTTTACACAAGCTATGCAAACCGGAGGAATTATCCTATCCTTCTCTAACCAAGTCAAGGTTTTATCATATATTTTGTACTCATAGTCCCTTTTACAGTTTGATAGGAGGAAAGCTTAATTCTAGCTTGGATACAGACATGACAGGAAAGGTTGTGTTTAAAATCAGTTTGGTGCCTTAACTACACAGTATTGTCAGCGCTTGTAAGTGACCTTCCCATTTGTATACATTCTATGAGTCGGAGCAGCAGAAAGCAAGTCTACCTCCTGTTAAGATTGCATGAGTAAATGCTCTATTAGTCTTAGGCTTGGCAATACTCAACCACCAAATAAAACTCTTTATAAAGAGTGACGAGATAGCCAACTCCTGTCAGTGCAGCTCCACAAAAAAATTTCTTGTGATAGAGGAGCAAAAGGCTTGAAAATGATTCATAATGTATACTGTCTATGATGGCGATGATTAGATCGAGCAACAGCCTCTGAGTGCTGCACTCAGTCACTCAGGCTGTGAGACGTTGCGGGTAGAGCCATTGACAGGGATTATGCGAGGTTAGTTATCTCTAAAATGTTGGCAGGTCTTTGAAATGCAGATAACAGCAAAGCTGCAATCACAAAAAAACCTGTGGCAGGTGGGGACTTGTCAAACTCAATGTAACATGGGCAAAGTGGATAAGAACTGTGACAGCTGAACCATTTAACAAGCATACATGAGGGCAAATTGAGGGGTCACAATTAACTTTTCCCTCATACCAAATGCAGGGATGGGGAAGGAAATGGAGAATGTGGTGTTTGGTTCTATCTTTTGACCATTTTTCAATAGTTTACATTTGAATTAGTGAAATGTGCATGTGGACATTGTGCCCCCTACTAAAGTCTACTTAGTCTCCCCCTCCAAGACGTCTTCTCGGCTGAACGTGTGGCCTCATGTGGAGTGATTCTGGAACAACATGGGTACATTGTGGTGAAAACTAGAGCTGGGCCAAAATGTGAAACTCTCAATTTGCAGGTATAGCCAATTTCCAACCCTTATCTATGATCATGAGATATGGATCCTAACCAAAACAACAAGAAGTACCTGAGAACACGGCACTCAAATGACATTTGGCTGGCTTTTTCACAGTGAAACAAGGAGTTTTGTCATGCAAGGGTTCTCTAAAGAACAGAGCTCCATCACATAAGGGGAGTTTGGAGTAGAACATCTCCTCTGGATCGAAACAAGTCAGCTGTGGCAGAATGGGCAATCCATCCCTTTTGGGGTTTTTCCAGACATGTGCCCGATTCAGTCCTCTCAGCCTGAGAACACCATAGGATACCCCAAAATGAGTAAGAGAGTATTGCAGGGGGGGGGGGAGGAAAGTTGTGATTTCCTCCTGGACATGTAAGGCTCCCATAATCTGCTTCCCCGGATGAGTGGAAGAGGATGGATGGATGGATAAACTCCTTCCTTACTAAATTATACCATGTGTGGTAACAGATGTGCTCTGCACCGAAGTATGAAAGTGCAAACAACACCCGACAATTCCTTTATGTTCTTTAAAAAATGTCTAACACATCCATTGTTATCCATGATATAACTACATACTATTCAGTCTGCACTAAACCGCATCCTTTACCACACAGAACAATCCTCCTTCCCTTCTCCATTCTCTATACAGAGACATCTTGTGTGTTGACCTGGTTCCAAAGAAAAAGGAACACTTATGGCTTGTGAAGCCTGTCATCCTCCTCCCTCTCCTCTCACCACCCTTTTGCAATAGAGCCACTACAAGTGTATATATATCATTTATTAAATCTGACATTGCACTTGGGTAAATGTAGGATCCTAATGTGTGATGTGTTGTCTGAGACAGCCGGCCAGCCACTTCAGCACGCCATGCTCCATTAGGCCTTCACTCTGGCTCACGCAGAACATGGAGTAGCTAATACAAAGCATCAGCAGAACCGAGAAATGTACTAAGGCAGCCACTGCTACCAGTATACAACCTGTGTCTTACCGTTGGCCGAGGAAGCGAAAGTTTTGCTGGTGTGACATGGCTTTCCTGTAAGATTTTCTTGAAAGCTATAACAGAGTTGTTTACATCTTGGCCTTTTTTTTAATGTGAAGCAAACATGTGCCAGCCAATAAGAATAGATTCCAATTCAATCAGCTAATGGAAAGGCAGCTCTTTACTCTCCCGGCAACCCCCCATTGCCACCTCCTGCCTGCCACCAGCTCAGTTCTCCCAAAGCAACACATTCAGTAGACTCTGAGTATGTACCGAACAGTATAATGGTTTAGCCATTAGGGCTACATTTAAAGCCCGCCAGCAGGTCCTAGGCATTATATTTGGATGTGGCCATTCATGCTAACATATTAAGCTGAATACATGGGAGGGGAGAGCTGAGCGAGAAAGTGTGAGAGAAGAAAACACACAAGTAGGAACTAACAGCAGGGGAGCAAACCTAAAATGAATTAAAGCTGTTGTGCCTGGGAATAATCTGCATTTCCTCCCTTGCAAGGGAATAAGAGCTATGCTTAATGATATCAGGGACTTGTTACAATGTCTTAGTTGGAATGTTTCCCTTAAATATGTGATGCATTTGACATGTACAAATTCAGTAAACGGTCTTTGTAAAACTAACACTATGTGTACAGCTGGACTGTGTAAAAAGTAATCCATGGATGGAGCTTTGACAATGCCCAACTGAATAAATGGAATAACTAATCTAAATCCATGCCTTTCTGTCTTTCTGATCTGTGCATTAGCTCAAAAGTGGAGCTTTAGTTGTAAATCAGCGTGGTCATCTTGTTATCATTGCCAGGTTCTCATGTTTCTTTCTGTTAAAAGGGAATTTTCCTTTCTGCATGCACGCTCAGTATGAGGAATTGCTGCAAAGTCAACGACACATATCAAAGGACTAGGGATTCAAGTTATTGAATTATGAGGTAATCTAAAGTTCATTGAGCTTCTCAATCGACTAATGTTTAATTGATATGAGGCCATTTTCTTAATAACCTGAGTGTTCTCTTGTATCAAGAGGCTCCTTCCATACCATGGCCAGGTATTTTTTTTCATAATATACTGTAGATATATAAAGAAAATAGCAATTACAATTTAACAATTTGTTTGTGCCACCTGTGTTAAGCACTGACTGAATAAACAAAAAATAGGTTTCTTACATCTTATTAACTTAGTGACATAGTGTTAAAATGTAATAAAACTGGAATCCATTAGTTTACTGAATAGAGAAACCATAATATAATAAAGTACTGAAACATTTAGAAACACTTATAATACTCACAAAAGCTCTCACCATCAAACCGTGTTTTTTGGCATCATGTCTTTTTCTATCATTTTACAAATGTTTTCAGAGGAACTCCCTCTGCTTTTCTGTTGTCACATCCTTTCCTTCCAATCAGTAAGTTTTGGTTGATAAGTTGACGCTGCTCTGCCATGCAGCATGACTGCATGGGCAATATTAGGCAATAGCGTAAAGGTAAAGTGGCCAGTTTTTTCCGAAAATATAGGTAAGAAACACCCAAATCCCTTTTTGAATAACTGCTCGCATGCGCAAGACCATCTTCCTCATGGGGATCTCCCAAACGCAATAAGGTGATCCCCCTGGAGCCTTGAGACGTGTTGTGAATCAGTCCTATTTAAATAAATTAAAACTGAATAAAAATATTACCTCACATAGCTTGATTCTAAGTAAAAATCCCCCACCTTTCACATATGTAAAGGTTATTCGTATGCATAAAATAGTATTATTAAATAACCAGTAGTGAAATATAAATGATAAACAGCAGCTGAATTATGTTTTACCCTGAGTTCTTCAGGAAAGCTGGAAATGTTTAACTGAATTCAAGATACCAATAACTGGAATACTATGTGCTGTGTGAATAGTATGCATACAGCTTTCAGAGTGCATTTCATCCCTCCTCTCACCACATCCCCTTTACCCCTGTAGTCCTATAAAACACATCCTACATTACACACCACACTGATTCAGACACTAAAATAGTCCTGCTATGGCAAGGGCGAAGAGATTCATTGGCTTTTTGGGATGAGAGAACCCGGTGATAATGGTGGATTGGGGAGAAAATGCATGTGCGGGTTTCGGTTTGCTGGTGGATTGTGGGTCTCCCTGTGATGCTTATTATCCCAGCTGTGTGTAACAGTGCCCCTGTGGGTGCTGGCATTTTCCACCGAGTTAGAAGAAGAGCTCTTTTCTCTTCCCAGAGGGGACCTGTTTAGGCTCTCTGATTCTCTTTCTCCTAAGGCTGCTTTAGCAGCTTCAGGAAGGCTCTCAGCATGGAGACTCTGCCGCTGTGGTTGGTTGCCTTTTAATGACTCTGCTGGTTTAGACATGCAAATAGCACTGAAGTGGAGAAAGGGCCTGAAGGGACACTGCGGCATGTGAATGAAATGCAATATCCCAAGTTTTAAGGCTTTAATATGGGACTGATTCTTGAGGATGAATGGATAAATGGAATATCTTAATTGAATGCCAACAAAAGTAGTGCTCATCATGAATGATATCATTACGTAGTTATTCCATCATGCTACAAGAGGTAGACATCACCTTCATGTAATGCAGATTCTCCATGCCTTTAAAGGGCTAGTTCAGAAGTTTTGAAGTGATTTTTTTTTTTTTTGTCATAATCAGTTAATATTTTTCTTGTTGTGGGTAACTCTATTGGTATCTTGATTTAGTTTACATTCAGATTAATCAAACCTAAGAAAATATTTGTTTATTTATTGAATTTTTTATTTAGGCAGGTAATCTCATTGAGACTGGTTACAACAAGTCAAGTGAGAACTTTAACACCAACACAAGACATCCGTTACATCTATTGCTAATTGTTTAGAGAATGAGTACTTTTATGTCACACTGTAACTCTATTAGTCAAACTGCAGTATGATTCATCGTATCAAACATGTTTAAAGAGTAATATTAACATAAAAACAAATATTATTCCATAACACTGAAACAACTGCATAATCTACAATGGTGTAAAAATGATTAACATTTTTTACACAATTGTAAAGATAGTATTCTAAACTCTAGCTATGTGTTTAAGGTTTTTCAATGTTTCCAGCTGCTCTCACGACTATTCTAGCAGCCTTGGGCACAAAAGCTTAGAGCTGCGACACCAAAGATTTTAGTTCTGCACTTTGGAAGAACTAACAGCTGTTTGCAAGTGGTATTTAGGGTCCAAATTCAGTCAAGCGCTGTAAGCATTTTAGACGTGCGTTGTACTGGTAGAAAATGGCACACTGGAATGCCAGTAAAACCATTGCCCGAATAGGAAAAGATAAAAAAAATTATTAAAATTCTTGTCAGTGTACTTATGCAGATGGCAGACAATGATTTGTTGAAAAATAAACAGTATCAAACAGTATCAGAAGAAAAATTGGTAATTTTCTTCCATAGAAAGTAGCAAAAGAAATAGAAAGAAAGATGTGTATAAGTAACATAAAGTAGAGAATTTTGAAATATGGTGCAACAAATGTTTGGAAGGTTTTGTTTGAAAAACAATGTGTGCCAAAATTATATTTTTAGTATCCCCCTTTTTAATATGGCTTGCAGCAACAGACTGGCTAAACATCTGGAGAGTTGCACATATTGAAGAACCTGAGCTTTTGCAGGAAGTCAAGCAACATTTTCACAGAAAATGTATGACTTTTTTTATAAATATTTTTTAAAGTTATTTAAATTTAATTTATTCTAGAAATGTGTTTTCCAAAATGTTAATATATGCCAGATGTCTGCAGATACTGAACTTTGATTAATACTGACAATGCTAAAATGAAAACAGTATGTAGATAGCAAGAGCTGTGCACACCTTTGTCTATTATTTTCTCACTAGGTGCCAGATAATTTGGTGTAGATTTGGTTATCTTATTTACCAAACAATCTCAACACTTTGACTTTTGTAACCTTATGAATTCACTCAAAGAGTATTCTAAGCATGGCTGCGGCAAAATTACAAGTGTTCCTTTTTGCCTTGTATTAACTGCTTTGTGCATGTATCAAATAATTGTGCTTTGTGTCAGTTTTATATTTATAACGGGTTGAGACCAGCTTCCCCTGTTTCTGTTCTTTTCTATTGCAGCACGAGTGGAGGTGTTGTGCAACTTGTCTTCCTCAGTTATTCAGATTGCAAGTTCATTCAAATAGTGTAGTCATTAGGATAATTTAGTCACATTGGATCATCTACATTCACCATAGACTAGGAATGCGAAACACTGAATGATGAGGGTTGGATAATCACTATTTTCACAAAAGAAGTCTAAAAAGTAAGTATTCGTTTTAAGTATCAATTATATTCTTCCAATTAACACCTGGTGCAATTCAAATTCCATAATATGTGGATATGCATAAAATATTTTTAAATAAATCCCCCGGAATATGCTGTAGATGATAGAAGTGAGTAAAATACCATTTAATGTCATGCACTTCAACACTAGGCTACATTGCACTAAATTAAATGTATCTCTTTAACATCCTTTTACATGATATGGTTTCCTCTATGCTTTCTGTTCATCCTTTTTTTGTGGTCAGCTTTTTTGAGGGCCCTCTTCTGTTTTCCTCCTTGTTTGTCCTGTACCTTCCCCTGTGATTTATTGTGATGCTTTTGCTTGTTTTTCATACTCCTCCCTGTCCCTGTTCACCTTTTTTGCTTCTTCTACTGGTTCTTGCTCCTCTCTTGTCTGTTTTTTTTTTCTTTTGCCCCTTGCTTGCCTGTTCTCTTCTCAGTTTCTCCCTGCTGAATGATTTTCCTTCAGTTTGCCCATCTTGGTTGCAGTTTTTCTAGTTGCTCTGCTTTTTGGGCTCACAAAAAGGAACAATATGTTACAATTGGGACTACTATACATTGAATGCATTACTTCTATACATTGTCTTTTTAAAAACTATGGATGTTATTTCAACCTCCCTCCTTAAAATAATGATAGTGGCGATGTTGAACTAATTTTCGTTGTGCATTTTTCTATCGCTAAAAGGGCAGATACATTGTTGGGAAACGGGTGAGTTTTTATTTATTCACTGCATATCAAGGAAAAACCTAAAATGAAGCTTAAAAGATTCTCATCTAACTCTGTAATTCATGTAATCTGAAGTTAAAATACAGTATACTACCAGTGATGTTACACTAAATATAACTTATTTGCAAGTTTGGGACTACCTTTTGTCTTTTCGCCATTTTAAAAACTGAACAAACAAACTGTCACAATCTGTTGGACTATTAGTTTAGTTTAATAGTTTTGGTCTTTATAACATGTTGTATTTCTAGTTATTCTTGGGTAGTTTTGTGTGATCCCTGCTTTTATCCAGTCCTTTCCTTTCTTTCCAGTACTCACCTATATAGCAGTCGGTGATCATACACCATCATTCAATCACTACATCATCAGATCCTCTGTTGTTACCACCAGTCCATGCCTGATGTAGCCCTCATCTTCTGTTTTCCTTCATTGTATCTGCCTTTTGTTTTACCAAACAACATCATCAAATAAGACAGACATCCCATGTGGGTGCTCCTCAGAGCTTTTCCCTCTGCACCACTGTTATTTAAACATCCCTCCCCCCCCCCCCCATTGAATTTACAGAGTATTACAACATCTTAAGGTTTAACGGTTCAAGGTTCCTTTGTACCTGTTGCTAGATTTATTTTGCAGCAGTATTAATGGCATCCATGTGTAGCTGACATTTTCCAATACACAACTAAAACAGAGACAAAAAAGAAATGCTCCATGCTAGAAAAGATCAAATGTCTCTTAAAATATTTAGGAGAAGGTAAAAATACTAAACCCCTCTCAATGTTTAAATTTAATGTTGCATACATGTAATTTCAATGTGTGGTACAATTTTTCATTGCTGGTTTAAAGAAAAAAAAATACCCAGAGGAAATAATTACTGTACACGAGCCTTCTCAGACCTCCTGCTTTCTGGTGCTCATCTACCGATTCTCAAGGGATCTCACCACAGGGGATTTTCTTTGTCTTTCCCTCTCATTTTCATCATCTACTTCATCATCAGCTTTCTTTCCTCCATCTGATATCGCTGACTCCAAGAGATGTCGTAGTGGGAGTAGTAACCCACTAAGGGGCTGGCACCAGTGATGCAGATGGCAGAATGTTGCTTGGTGCACTTTACCAATGAGACCAGGTGTTTTACTGCTAGAAACATGCATTTATAAAATAATTGTGGGATGAGAGATGCAAAACTATTTAACTGCTAAGGGTGTCAAAGGTGCAGCAGATCTAACATCTGGTGTGCTTTTGATATTCATGCCCTTCTAGATTTAGTCGAGTATGTTTTAAACATAAACATCCAGAAAGGCCTTAACTTGCTGACTAATTGGTTGGTAAGTAGAGCAATGATAACAACCCAATGTGGTGAAAAATACAATCTCCCTGAATGTCAAACTCTACCTTCAGAACCAAAAAAAAAATATTCTTTGTAAATGGTAGAAGTTTGGATGATCATATGATGCTAAATACAGATGTTTTCTATTGAACATGTCATTTTTTTCCTTTTTATCTACAAATAGTCTCTTATTTAATTTGGCATTTCAGTTGTTATAATTACATTTGTGATCTTTAGTAGATAATGAATACAGTTTAAAAGAAAATCCTCAATTGAGGTTAATCTGAAGAAAAGTCATCTCCTGTTGAAATATTTTTCAGAGATGTCCCTCACCCTATTGGGAAAAATGTGGCAAAAGAAAATTGGTTAACTTTCATATTTTCAGCATCAAGTGGCTTAAGGAAAGGCTATTCTGAAAGCGAGTTTTACCCTCTCTATTTTAAATGCACTTCTCAAGTTGGGTTTGAACGTCCCTCTCTCCTGGGACATCTCAGGTCTCCTGAGTGTGGAGCCCCTACCCTTTGCCTGGGGTTCTGGTTCCCCTAGCGTCTGCCTTGGTGCTCTGGGGGGCAGGTCTTTGGCTCCTCACAACCACTATTGAGCATGTTTCTTATGGATAAATCTTACATACACAAGTGCACTACAATTGCTTGGATTCAGGTACTTTCAGATTCACTTCTACACAAAAAAAATATTTTATTATCCTTAGCTGTCACTTTATACATTTCATAATAAATAATACTGTATATTCTTCTGTGATGGTATCAAGGCATTGGTTGTTTGTACCTGTAATACTTTATTAGTTGGTCTTGCTGTTCTTTTTATATCTGTCTTAGCAGGTGTAGAAGCAGGCTCAGAGGATGTTATATTGCTCTCTCCCTTTCCTTTCCTCTTTCTCTTTCACCTTGTCTCCCTTTTAGCATTTTGTCTCATTTGTTTCTCTCCTTTTTTCTCTCTTTTACCTTCCTGTTTCAGTGTCCATTGAACATTAAATAGTCCCAGCATAAAATCTAATAAACCTAACATGTATAAATCAAGCACAGCACAATGGTGAAAGCGGTAAGGTGTGATGATCTCAGCACTGGTGTCAGTCCAAGTCACTACTCAGCACACCTGTCCACTCTGGGCTTCCTGCAATTACCCTTCATGGATCCCACCTGCATCTGTTCCTATATAACTTGCTTACCGACCTGACACCAGTGCCAGAGTGTCTCGCGTCAAAGCCCGATTCCTCCAGCCTGTGAAATTTCTGCCTGTTATACTGTTACCAGTCCTGATCCGTTTTTTCCCTCTGACTCCGAGCTAGCCTGACCCTCGTCTGTTTCTGTCTGCCGATTTTTGACTGACCTTTGGTTTTGGACCCTGGACCTGTCTTCGATTAGATTCTCTGCCTTGGCCCCTCTGTACCTCCGCTCCGACCGTCTGTGGACCTCGTCTCTGGAAGGATCAAGGAGGACCGCCCGTCTGGAGACCCGGCCGCTCAACGGCCCAGAGCCCGCAGACTCCCTCAGCAGCCGGACCTCCTCCTTCGAATCTGTTGCCGCCAAACCCCGCCATCAGGTTAGTGATCTGGCCGTCCTCTCCTTAACCTCTCATTACCCGCCGATCACTAACCTGTTGCCTCTGTCCAGGAACTCACGGCCGCGCCGCAGGCTCCGTGTCCCGAAAACGCAGAAACCACTTCCTGCTTTCAATAAACAAACTTGCCGCCACAGTCCTGTTTCCGACTGAATCTTGAGTCCAGTTCTCGTACGTTACAGTACACTCTGGCCAAAGATGGACTCCTCAGCGGATGCTGAGTGGCGTGCTGGCGTGGAAAAATCAATTTCCATGCTAGAGTCGGGCGTCGCTGAGATGTTAGGTCATCTCCGCGGCCAGGAGGCTCCGGCACCGGCGCTTCCGCAAACACCTCTCCCCGATCCCGCGTCACGCACTAGTGACGTTGCCAGAGCCGCGTCTGACCCCGCCTCAGCCATTCGGGGGCGATCCCGAACAATGCAGAGCGTTTCTCACTCAGTGTGAGATCCACTTTGAGTTGCAGCCTTCTTCCTACCCTACGGATCGCTCAAGAATTGCTTATATAATTTCCCTGCTGACCGGCAAGGCAAGACTGTGGGGAGCTGCTGAATGGCAGAATGACTCCCGGATTAGCCATTCCTATTATGAGTTCTCACAAGAATTAGTCAGAGTATTCAGTCCGGTGCTGCCCTGCCGGGAGTCATCCAGGGGGCTTCTTTCTCTCAAACAGGGAGAGAGGACTGTCTCTGATTACATTATTGACTTTCACCTGTTAGCTGCTGATAGCCTGTGGAACGAGCCGGCTCTTATGGATGCCTTTATTGAGGGGTTAAATGGAAAGATAAAGGATGAGCTCGCTACCCGGGAGTATCCCCAGACTCTCAAGCAGCTAGAAGATCTTGCTACCCGAATCGACCTCCGATTAATGGAACGGCGAAGGGAGCGTCGACCCATCCCCCCACCCCGTTCCTGGGCCACTTCTTTTTCTCCAGCTGGGCCGTCAGCCTCTCGTAGTCCAGTTGATCCGGAACCCATGCAGCTGGGAAGAGCAGTTTTGTCCAAGGAGGAGCGCCAGCACAGACAGCAACGAGATCTCTGTTTGTACTGTGGTGGTGAGGGTCACCGCGTCCGTTCCTGCCCAGTAAAAGGTCAGGCTCATTAGGAAGAGGGAGTTTCCTATTGAGCCTTACAAAATTCTCAACCTCCCCAGAACTTTTGTTCCCTGCAACACTGACTGTCTCTCCCAAACTTCACAATCTCTCTGTTTTCATTGATTCTGGGGCAGATACGGAGTTTATGGACGAGGGACTGGCCAGGAGCCTGAACATTAAACTCCTCCCGGGATCACCTCCTCATAATGTTCTGGCACTGGACGGTCGCCCACTTCACCACTCTCATCTCGTCACGGAACCTGTCGAACTGTTAGTCGGAGGTAATCACAGGGAGAGGCTGATTTTTTTGATAATCAACTCTCCACAGGTTCCGATTGTCCTGGGTGCTACATGGCTGAGGAGACACAACCCCCAAATAGACTGGCAGAAAAGGGAGATTTTTGGGTGGTCTCCCTCCTGCTCTGGTTCTTGTCTACTTTCAGCCCAACCGTTTCAGACGCCAGATAGCAGCATGGAGGAAACCTACCCAGACTTATCCAAGGTTCCTGCGGTGTACCATGATCTAAGGGAGGTTTTCAATAAGGCCAGGGCCACAAGCCTGCCTCCGCACCGCCCATTTGACTGTCAGATCGACCTGCTACCCGGGACAACTCCTCCTAGAGGTCGTCTGTATTCTCTGTCGGCCCCCGAGTCCGATGCCATGCACAGGTACGTCAACGAGGCTCTAAGAGCTGGTATCATTCGCCCCTCTTCCTCTCCTGCAGGTGCTGGGTTCTTCTTTGTGGGGAAGAAGGACGGCTCTCTCCGCCCTTGTATTGATTACAGGGGGCTCAATGATATTTCCGTAAAGAATCGGTACCCCATCCCCCTCATGAACATGGCTTTCGACCAGGTCAGGGGGGCCAAAGTCTTTACAAAACTGGATTTGCGAAACGCCTATCACCTGGTTCGAATTAGGGAGGGGGATGAATGGAAGACCGCCTTTAACACCCCAACGGGCCACTATGAGTATTTAGTCATGCCGTTTGGGCTCACCAATGCCCCGGCTGTTTTTCAGAACCTTGTTAATGAGGTCCTGAGAGACATGATTGGGCGATTCGTTTTTGTATACCTGGACGACATCCTCATCTACTCCGACAACCTAGCTACCCACACACAACAGGTCCGCTCAGTCTTACTCCGCCTCTTACAAAACCAGTTATATGTAAAGGCAGAGAAGTGTGAGTTTCACGTCACCACCACCTCTTTTCTCGGTTTTATTCTATCTCCTGGCCGGATGTCAATGGACCCAGCTAAGGTCCGATCGGTCACTGAGTGGCCCCTCCCAACCGATCGGAAACAGCTACAGAGGTTTCTGGGGTTTGCAAATTTTTATAGAAGATTTATCAGGAACTACAGTCAAGTGGCGGCACCCCTTCACGCCTTGACATCCTGTAAGCAGAAGTTTTCCTGGAATGATCTAGCAGACAAGGCGTTCAGGCGACTGAAGGACTTGTTCACTTCTGCCCCAGTTCTCACCTCCCCCGACCCAGAGAGGCAATTCATTGTTGAAGTTGATGCCTCTAGTTCCGGCGTTGGGGCCGTTCTCAGTCAGAGGGCCAAGGACGGCCGGGTTCACCCTTGTGCTTATTTTTCCAGAAAGCTAACCAGTGCAGAGCGCAACTACGACGTAGGAAACCGGGAGCTCCTGGCGGTCAAGCTGGCACTGGAGGAATGGAGGCACTGGTTGGAGGGCTCCAAAGTCCCCTTCCTGGTGTGGACGGATCACCGAAACCTGGAATATCTGAAAACAGCGAGGAGACTAAATCCCCGACAAGCCAGGTGGGCCCTATTTTTTGGTCGTTTTAACTTCTCCCTGTCTTACAGGCCAGGCTCCAAGAATGCTAAGCCTGACGCCCTGTCCCGAATGTTTGAGGTGGAGGAGGAGGATCCCAGCATGACACCCGAATTCATCCTACCAGACACAGTAAGATGTGCTGTCACCAGGCTCAAATTAGAGAGCGAGGTCAGGCAGTCTCTTGATGGGACCCAGATCCCCGAAGCATGCCCCAAGAACAGGCTCTTTGTCACTGAACCCCTGAGGGACAAGGTCCTCAAGCTTTGCCATGGTTCCCGCCTGTACTGCCATCCTGGGATTACCAAATCCCTCCGCCTAATCCGCTCTCAGTTTTGGTGGCCCTCCTTGGGAAAAGACGTCAGGGAATTCGTTTCCGCCTGTCCCAGTTGTTGCCAGGCTAAAGTTTCCCGTCAGGCTCCGTCCGGCTTGCTCCGGCCTCTGCCTATACCCCCCCGGCCCTGGTCCAGCCTGTCCATGGATTTTGTTACTGGCCTGCCTGTCTCAGGAGGCAACTCAGTCATTCTTACCATAGTGGATCGATTTTCTAAAATGGTCCACTTGGCTCCCCTACCCAAACTCCCTTCTGCCAAGGAAATGGGTTCCATCCTGGCTAGAGAGGTGTTCCGGTTGCATGGGTTACCAACCGACATCGTCTCTGATAGGGGCCCTCAGTTTGTGGCTCGCTATTGGAAGGAGTTCTGCTCTATGCTGGGGATTTCCGTCAACCTGTCCTCTGGTTTCCATCCCCAAACTGATGGCCAGACCGAAAGACTTAACCAGGAGGTCGAGACCAAGCTTCGCCTCATCTGTGAGTCCGATCCTACCAAGTGGGCCCAGAACCTGCCCTGGGTGGAGCACGCCATTAACTCTACACCCTCCAGCTCCACCGGGCTCTCCCCTTTTTATGTAGTGTACGGGTTTCAGCCGCCAGTATTCTCCGTCGAGGAGAGGGAGTCCAGGGTCCCGTCTGCCCGCTCGTCTGCATTGAGGTGTCAGCGGGTCTGGAGAATGGCAAGGAAAGCCATCCTTAGGTCCTCTCAGGTCCAGGCCCGGGCGGCCAACCGCCGACGGGTTCCAGCCCCACCTTACCAACCGGGGGATAAAGTATGGCTCTCCACAAGGGACCTTCCCCTTAAGGTTGAGAGTAAGAAGCTTGCGCCCCGGTTTATTGGTCCCTTCACGGTCTCCAGGGTGATTAATCCGGTAGCGGTCCGGCTCCATCTGCCCCCAACCATGAAAGTCCACCCAACTTTTCATGTCTCCCGAATCAAGCCCGTCAAGCCTTCAAGGTTTTTTCCCACCTCCAGACCCCCTTCCCGTCTGGTTGATGGTGCCCCGGCTTTTACCGTGAGGCGGATCCTCAAGTCAAGAAGGTGGGGTAGGGGTGTGCAGTTCCTGGTTGATTGGGAGGGTTATGGACCAGAGGAACGGCAGTGGGTTCCCGCTCGCCTCATCTTAGACAAGTCTCTCATTAGGGATTTCCACAGGACCCACCCTGAACAACCTAGGGCGTCTGGTATCCGCCCTTGAGGGGGGGGCTCTGTGATGATCTCAGCACTGGTGTCAGTCCAAGTCACTACTCAGCACACCTGTCCACTCTGGGCTTCCTGCAATTACCCTTCATGGATCCCACCTGCATCTGTTCCTATATAACTTGCTTACCGACCTGACACCAGTGCCAGAGTGTCTCGCGTCAAAGCCCGATTCCTCCAGCCTGTGAAATTTCTGCCTGTTATACTGTTACCAGTCCTGATCCGTTTTTTCCCTCTGACTCCGAGCTAGCCTGACCCTCGTCTGTTTCTGTCTGCCGATTTTTGACTGACCTTTGGTTTTGGACCCTGGACCTGTCTTCGATTAGATTCTCTGCCTTGGCCCCTCTGTACCTCCGCTCCGACCGTCTGTGGACCTCGTCTCTGGAAGGATCAAGGAGGACCGCCCGTCTGGAGACCCGGCCGCTCAACGGCCCAGAGCCCGCAGACTCCCTCAGCAGCCGGACCTCCTCCTTCGAATCTGTTGCCGCCAAACCCCGCCATCAGGTTAGTGATCTGGCCGTCCTCTCCTTAACCTCTCATTACCCGCCGATCACTAACCTGTTGCCTCTGTCCAGGAACTCACGGCCGCGCCGCAGGCTCCGTGTCCCGAAAACGCAGAAACCACTTCCTGCTTTCAATAAACAAACTTGCCGCCACAGTCCTGTTTCCGACTGAATCTTGAGTCCAGTTCTCGTACGTTACATAAGGCTCCACTTGTGAAAGTAAAATCTGTTGAGCTCTTTTTGGCATTAAGACATCAATTCTTGACGCTACATTGCCAGATAGGACACACACACACACACACATATCACAGACAAGTTGTTCATCCAATCATATGTAAGGATTTTGATAAGGCACCTCCTTGTGAAATACATCTCTAATGGAGCAATCCCACATGTATGTATGGAGCTCTGAGGAACGGAATCCATCTTGCAATAGTTAGATTAACTTGAAGCATCCTTTTATAAGCATTTTTGAAATGGCTCTAATAGTTGGGTGAGATAAATTTGGAATGTGATCATGAAGAGCAAACCATGATAATTTAATTATAGTCATGATTGTTTGTCTAGTAGTGTCATTAAAAACTGCCAACATCTTTGGTTTGAATTTCTTAGAGCTAAGTGAACACTTTCCCCTTAGTGCAAACTACTTTTTATCATAGCATTTAATGTGCTTTCTTACAGATTTAGCATTTCTAAGAGCTCTTTCTCTATAACAGTGATTTTTACTGGAGGCAAGCTATCACAGCTTTGTCCGTTAAGAATATGTATTGTTATTGGCGGATCAAGTCTTTAAGATTATTGTTATGATTCAATTTTCACATTGGTAAGGTATCTTCTGAAAAATAATGGTGTCTGACCAAAACAGTCAGTTAATATAAAATATGGACTAGAACAAAATGCTTCAACGTGTCCTTGAGTGATCCTCATAATGAGAGCACAGTTGTTTTGTTTTTTTCTTCTTTTTATGTCGCAAGGTCACAAAGTAACACAATTGCCTTTAATTTTGGGGTAGACATCTGCCCTCATTTGCATCAATATTATCTCCTAAATTAATTCTTAATTCCTATTTTTTAATTCCAATGGTCTTGTGTTTGTTCTGAATAAATGAATGTAGAATCATTAAAAAGCTGCTAACACAAGGTCTGCCTGTGAACAGGGTCAGTCGAATGTTTTGAAGTCAGTTGAAAGGAGTATTATATTATAGTATGCATTAATCAGGAGGCAGGCTGCTTAACAACTGTCTCTGTTATTGCACTAAAGAAGAAAAAACTCAGTGCCCTTTCCTCATGAGAGTAATGAAAATAAATCAATCAAACACAATTAAAAGAAATATACTAATTGTTCTCTTTAGAAATGCTTTTGAGCTGTCATAATAGTAAGTGATTTCATACTGTGACAAAATATTGGAACAAAAGTATCAAAAATGTAATGGTTACTAAATGAAATGTAGAAAATTTGCATTTAGTTTTTGTGCAAAGACCGAATGTCCAAACATTTGCAACACCAATGTGGTAGCACATCAAGACACTGAATTAAACTGAATTAACACCATAATTTAGTTTCAAATCCAGACATTTTCAGCATACTGAAGTCCAACATATCAGATTATATTTCATCACAAATGCCAAAAATTTCTGGTAGAAATGTTTTTCACTTTTTCAAATGGTATTCGTTTCCATATTCTGTTTTGTTTCAGGTAAGAAATTTAAACATTTATTAGCTTCTAGCGCACGTGTAATTATTTTCATTCCCAACCACGATTTGATTAGTTTACATACCCTGAATGTTTTATATAGTTTTTTTTCATACTAAAGGTGATGTGAAACAGGGTGAAGACAATGAACAATACTCGGTCAGATGGAGTTAAGTCTCAGTTTTCTGGTTTGACACTTTTTCAGTCACTGTCTACTCCCTCTTTCTTAATTCGTATGTTGCTAATTAGGATGCTAATTCAACATTTTCATATTTGCGCCATATTTTCTACATATGTTTGCAGTTTTAAAATAAAAAAGCATTAAACATTCTGTTTAGGTTCCCTGCTTGACCTTTAACCCTGCAACAAGATCTGGGATACGTTAAAGTCGACGAATGAATTGGTGGATGGATGTTAGCGAAAGTAGTATCTAGAACATACCATCAAATAGTGTTGTATTTAATAGCTGTAGCATTTCATGATAAAGTATTGTATATCATAGCTTAGCATAGTAGTAGTTTAGTAGTAGTAGTAGCTTTACATAGTAGTAGTTAATATACTTCTGTCTGATATGAAATTGAATAATTTTAAATATGACACTTTTATGTTTATTTTGTATTTTCTTTTCTTTGATTTTTATTTTGTATTTTCCTTTCTTTGATTTTTATTTTGTATTTTTCAGTTTTAGCCTCATGACTGGATCAGCAACTTCCTCACCAACAGGCCCCAGGTGGTGAGAATAGGGAAATGCGCACATGCCCCATTGATCCCCAACACTGGACGACAGGGCTGTGTCCTCAGCCCTGCCCTTTTCACCCTCTTCACCCATGACTGTTCTGTTATCCACTCCACAAACACAGTGGTGAAGTTTGCGGACAACACCACTGTTGTGGGTCTCATTTCCAATAATAACGACACCCATTACAGAGAGGAGGTCCGCAGTCTGACACAGTGGTGCTCCTCATCTGGAACACCAGCAAGACCAAGGAGGTAATAATGGACTACAGGAGGTCCAGGAAGACTGAACAAACTCGACTCTGCATACAGGGGGTGGTAGTGGAGCATGTGGACAGCATTATACATCTGTTCTGACCTCTCCTAGTCTGTAAACACATTCTACCTGGTGAAGAAGGCCCAATAACAGCTCTTCATCCTCAGAAAACTGAAACGGACTGTACTTTCCACCAAGCTACTAAAAAACTTTTACATTGCTACCAGCGGGACCAAGACCCTTTGCTGATATGTACCCCCTTAAACCATAATAATGCAATGTGATTCGCCGACCCTCGACCTACAGAAGTTTGCATCTCAATAAATTGTTTTTTTAACACTATCTGATCTTGTCTGGCTGAATTCTGGGTACCCTGTTTCCAGTCGTTACAGGCAGTGACCAATTAAAATCTGTTGTACTCAACTAGTCATGTACCTACCATGACCAGGGTAGTCCTGATGGGCAGTCTCAAGTAGCAATTTTCATTCATTTGATGGAAATTGTGTTTGATTTTACACCTTGCAAAAGTATCCTTGAAAAGGGGATTGCCTAAACTGTTCACTGAAGGCAGTCATTCTATCAGCAAGCCCAGATTGGGAAAAAAATTTTTTTGTTATTATTTGATTATTAATATGTGGATGATGCTCTGATAAGGCAACCAATTGCAGCTAAATAGACCATGCACAATACCATTTAAAACAAAAACTAGAAAACAAAGAGCGCATAAAGAATGAAAACAATAGAAACAATAGAACATAATCCAACGCGGAACGACTTTTCTTACTTTCCTAACATTCCCGGTGTTAAAAAATATTATCTCTATAAAGACAAATCCTGCATGACCTATCGTGAACTTCTGTTCTGGTAAAGTGGAATTCATTGTCATATTTATTGCTGGCTAATAAAAGTTTATGGCCATGTTCAAAATCTAGAGAATTATTCTACACCAAATGAATTGAGAAGCATTCTCCGCAGTGCATCGAGGGAACTCCATTAGCTTCAGAGGTTCAGTCTATATTTGTGAAGGGAAGACAGGATGGTGAAAGTGACTTAGCTTGTTAGAGCAGCTGCCTGCACCCCTGATGCATTTACATGCATAATACATCTCTGGCCCATCTTTCATTCTCTTGTCTAAATAGGAAGCTTGGCCTCACGACACACAGAGCAGCATGGGGACAGGCTGAGCTGGCAGGCCTTGGTAGTGGACACCTTGGATCCATCTAATATATGCCTGCACTCGGCTCCTGTCAACTTCGACTAGCCTCCCAGATAGGGGATGAAATATATCAAGAGGCTGACGTTCAAGAATTTAAACATGCAGTGCATTAAATAAAGAGTATACAACATTAAACATTATTGTGCAATGATTAAAAATGGTCTGTGTCAAAGGACTAGCCTTATAAAAATGCTGATTATTTCCATAAGTGTGACAGTTTAACTGTCCGCTGCAACAATAACCATGTTTATTATTATGATACAAGACAAAACAGAACAAGTATTGAAATAAGATTTGAAACTGACAGTGAAATGAAAGATAGTGGACCAGGAGCCAAGATGTTCACTTATGAAATAACTCAGCCTAAGCATAGAGCTATTAAGGAAGCACTGCCCTTAATTAGATGAAGACGTAAAGTCTTTAGATGAGTCGATAAGAAGCAGGCAACTAATGCGATCTCCAGCAGATTGAAAAGCATTTAAGGCAAAGTACCGTTGACTGCTCAAATGGGATTGCAGCCACTGCTTCGTCCCATCAGCATTTAGCTGTTCTAACCCCAGCACTTCAGCTGACACAAGAAAAAATTACTGACCCAAGGAAAAAAAAAGATTATCGATGGGCAAAGATGGCCTTTTAGTAAGTGGGTTTATTCTGTGATCGGGACCACCGAGAAGAACAGCAAATAGCTCTGTTCATCTTGTGTTAAAGCTATGATCTGCAGGGAATTGGGCCCACCTTCAAAAACCTCTAAACTACGTAGCAGCAGCTTTTATCACATAACAGACCTAAACCTCAGCTTAACAGCAAGAGGTGGCATTAGACTCTAAGAAAAAAAAAGAGGTTTCTAAAATTCCAGTTGGAGGCTCTTGAAATCAATTTGTGTGGCCCCCAATTTAAGTTCAAGAGTGGCACGAGTTTGGCCATCAAATGGACCTGATGCAGATCAGTCAAGAGTCTTTATTGTCATTATGCAACCATAATTGAATTTTTGGTGAGAGACTGCCTCAGAATACACATACATACATACGCAGATGTAAAAGAAAACCACTTACAGAAAAGCGAAAACGGAGCATTCTTAGAGAAGAACCTCAAAAATGTAAAAACACTCCATGCTCCACTCCTCTCAGCCACCATCCAGTCTTTTTATTCACCTCCCAGTCACCACTCAGCACCTTAATCAGCTCCACCTGCTGCTGCATTCAATTAGTCTCTACTCTGCTCACCTGTCACTCTGCCCATATATGCCTTCTTCGTCTTACCACTCCCTGACAGACAGTAGCAAATACATCCCTTAAAAAGATTAAGAATTTAAGAATAATTACAGGAGCATTTTAAATAACTTCTATTGTAGCACTGGAAGTTGTAACTGGAGAAATGCCAGTAGAAATCAGGAGAACACAATTGTTGTTAAATTAGTGCGTTAGTTTACAGGGTCATGGTCAAGCTCAACCAACAAAAGAAACTTTGCAGCCGCGCTGGGAAAGGAAGAGGAGAGAAACAGGAAGTTCTGGATGGATGGTGCAACAAAAAATAAACAACTTAGATCAAATTAACTGTAGTCCAACTGTACCATTACCAGTAATCCCTCCCTGGATTCTTCCTGAAACTACAGTAGATCTTACAAGGTTGAAAAAGAAAAAAACAAAATCTTTATCCTAAACTGATACAGGCATACACCAATATTTATTATGGTTATATTTAAATATATTCGGACGCATCCAAACATTTAGGTGACAGGTTAGGTATTGCGTTTTATGTTCCAGAATTCAATGTCAAAGCAAATACAAGAATAAATGATGACTTGTGTTGTGTGTATATACTGGAAAAATTCTGCCAATATTGCTAGCTTTGCAATGGATAGAGGAAGTGAGATCATTTAGGGCAATTATCTGTTCAGATTCAATTTCATCACTAATCAGTATACAAAATAATATTTCCGAAAGTATATTAGACATCTTGGTTGAAATACAGCAAGTATTGTATCAAATTCAAATGATGGGTATTATTGTTACATTTGTGTGGGTACCAGCACATGTAGGAATGGATGGAAATGAAATTGCTGATAAGACTGCTGAGGAGGCATCAAAAAATAGAACTATTGATATGATGATTAACTTAAGTAAGACATAAATTAAAAGTATAATTAAAAAAGACTGGAGGACAGGTGACCAAAGCAATGGGAAGAAGAGAGGAAAGGAAGAAAGTTTTAAAGGATTCAACGGAAAGTTGGAGAAATGAGGAAAACAAAAAGGAACAGAAGAGAGAAAACGGTTATTTCAAGACTTAGATTTGGACATACTGGATTGAATGACACACCATTCAAAATAGGAAAACATATTTCAGGTAGATGTGAACATTGTGGACAAGAAGAATCAGTAGAACATGTAGTGAAGTGTTGCAAGAGATATGAAGAAGAAAGAAGGAACTTGGTTAGAAACCTCACTAAGGAGAAAGTTAAATTTGACCTAGTGGACATTCTGCCGAAGAATTCAGTGTTATCAATATTTATTGAAATATTTAACAATAACAGGACTAATTAGGAGGATTTATATTTTACATAAATATTTTGAAATACATATTGCCATTCTGACCAACACTCCTCACAAGTTGGTGGCCTCAATGCACACTGAAAAGAGGTTTGTCATTTAGCAATAAACACAAAAAGAACAACTCCCTGACAGATCGTCTCATCTTGTTTCACCATCTGCATGTTTTGTTTTTCCCAGCAACTTCCCTTCATTTTGCCTGCGTTATCCTTGGGACCAGATCCTTGCCCTGCCCTCGCTAGTCTGATTGAATTTGACTTTGGAAATGCCTTAAGATGACATGTATCGTGAATTGGTGCTATGTACATAAAATCTTATTGAATTGGATTGAATAGTCTGCTTACTAGTGCTTGTGTGCACTGCCTGGAGAAAGGTTTCTCTTGGATATTCTGAGAAATGCCCTGCTCTCGCTGGGAACATATCGGTGGCTTCAAGTCTGATTCTGCCTGCAGCTTCTTATAAAGTCTGGTTCTGCATGCAACTCGGGGTCAGTCTGGTTCTGCCTGCTACAGCACCTGCATCACAGACACTGGACAACCTCTGCCTGCATCTCCTGGTCAATTCCTGATTCTGTCTGCACACTTGGTCCGGTTCTGCCTGCAATCCCACCACCATCATCTGTTCTCCTGCCTGCCTACCTCTTGTCACTTTTTCTCCTTTAAAAATAAACTTTTTAAAAAGCAGACACTTTGTCCGGCTAGAATATCTGGGTCCCAGAGCACCACACATTACACTTTGTGATGAGAACTGGGCTAGTGGTTTATTTGATTTTCAGTGGTAGAATAATGCCTTCAGCGCTTTAAATGGTAAATTTACCAATTCTACCCCAAGATTTGCCTGTCATAGCATCCAATTTGACTCAGATAATAAACACATCCCTTCTGTCAGGTGTATTATCTCAGTCCTTAAAAACAGCAATTATCCATAATTTGGACAAACTACTAGTGCAGAGCTACAGGCCCATCTCAAACCTCCCCTTCATCATTAAGATTATTGAAAAAGCTGTGTTTTAACAATTAAATACCTACTTAACAATGATCAACCGCTTTGACGTTCTCCAGTCAGGTTTCCATGCTCACCCTTGTCAAGGTGTTTAATGATATCCATATAAATGCAGATTGTGGAAGAACCACAGTGCTGGTATTATTGGACCTTAGTGCAGCATTCAATACTGCTGATCACTCCATTCAGTTAGAGTGCCTGGAAAATTGGGTCAGCCTTTCTGGTGCAGCACTCAACTGGTTTAAATCCTATTTAAAGGGCAAGGTTTGTTTTTGCCAATAGGTAACTTTACATCTGAGATTTAAAAAAAAAAAAAGGTTAAAAAAAACAAAACAACTGGACTTTTAGTCAAGTGCAACTCCACACTACTCCAGACATTTTGAATTGAGAAAGCTTTCGGATAAGAAGCAAAACGTCTTCAAACTTCAGAAAAAAAGTCCAGTTGTTTTTTTTTTTTTTTACTTTTTTTGGAATGACCATGACCTGGATTACTGAGAATCTTCACCAGCATTTTACCTCAGAGACCACAAAAATCACATGTGGGGTTCTGCAAGGGTCTATTGTGGGTCCCCTCCTATTCAATATCTACATGCTCCCTCTGGCTCAGATTATTAAAAAAAACATCCCAATACCATAACTATGCAGACGACACACAGCTCTACATCACCATGTTATTAGGTGACTATGAATCCATTAAAGTGCTGAGTAGATGCTTAGAAGAAATTAATGCATGGATGTGCCAAAGTTGTGTAGTGATGGACTCAGACCTGTACCTCCAAAAACATCTAAAGACAATTACATCACAAACTTAGGTGGGATCTGTCGCAATACTTCTAGCCCTTTTTTGGACTTGTGCAGCATAAACTAAGCCCAGATCTGGTAAACGGCTCCCCACAATCCCCTGTGCAGTCCTCCTCTCCTGTGCCACACAGCCCCCATACCACACAGCTAAAAGCATCCTGTGTCCCATGCTGAGACAGGATGCTTTCAGCTGTGCCCCTATAACTTGGGTTGTTGCCGTTGATGTATACCTTGTGCTTTGCCTTCAGGATGTCCCTTTTTAGCTCACTCCTAGCCCTGCTGTAGGTCTGTCTGTCTCCTGATCTGCATATTGCATCCCAGGACTTCAACAGGGTCCATACTGTGCTATCTACGCATGGATTCTGGTTAGGACCCAAACTGTCTTTGTGGTTAGGACAGAATCAGTGCAAAAGTGAATATAAGACAGCACAGATGATGTCTGTTCCTCCATATCAGTGTCTTCTTTGAAATGTTCCCAGTCTGTGTGTTCAAAGCAATCCTGTGAACCTGAGCAGGCCTCTTCGGTCCAAACTTAAATGGTTCTGAACCCTATTTGGGCAATTTATAGTCTTGTTGTATTTTTTATGTTGAGATTTTTACTGGCTAATTTCTATATCAAATGAAACATGGTGGATACAACACAAAGGAAGGTTACTTTCAGCCTTATACTAATATCAAGATGAGAAGGGGCAAATACATCCAGCAACTTTTTATTCAAAAACAGGCTTAGAGACAACATTTAATTTAGGGTGCAGCAAGGCCCTTGTGTACTTTCAACTTCATGATTTTTGATTTAGATAGTATTTATGCAGCACACCAAATGGTACCTTGCTAAACATTTGAACATTTAGAGATTTTACACATTAAAAAAGAAAAATGTAACATACTTTATGCAATAAACCAACAAAAAGCAGTGCTAAGTTGTGAGGTGGAGAGAAATGTATCTATCTATCTATCTATCTATCTATCTATCTATCTATCTATCTATCTATCTATCTATCTATCTATCTATCTATCTATCTATCTATCTATCTCCATATATATATATATATATATATATATATATATATATATATTGTTCTTAAAATGGTCTACAAACAACAACTTGTGCGTATGATGTGGTGTGCATCTAAATCAATACTTTCTTTCTTTGATGTTGGTACCTTGGTCTGCATAATTTGTCTTTTTTATACTTTCTAATAATAAATAAAAATAATAAAACTCTAAAGCTTTCACAGTAGTGCAGTATTTATCTTGAGTATAAATTACACGCATTTGGAATTAATTTACTAGGTGACTTTCAAAGAAAATTGCTTGTGCTTGACTATTTAAGGGTATAAAGGTGGGAGACGTCTGTCTGTCCACTCACAATCCACTTTATTAGATTACCTGTTCAACTGCTCATAATATAAAAAGAGACCTGACAAACCACATTACATGAAATTGATGCTTTTGGGTGACTTGATGTGGTAAATATTAATTTCTAAAGATCAAACCAAACATCAAAATTGGGGATGAAGGAGGATTCAAATAGTATTGACTTTGACGTTCTGTAGATGTTGTTGGATTGGCTGATATTAATTTTTCAGAAACTGCTGATCTACTGGGATTTTTCCATAACCTCAGGTTTACAGAAAATGATAAGACACAGATACATTATCAAGTCTGCAGCATTTGTGTTGGAGAGAAATTGCTGGCTAATGTCAGAGGTTAGATGAGAACGGGGAGGCTACTATATCGGAACGCACAACAAGTTGATGCCCAAAGCAGATAGGTAACAGCAGAAGGAGACCAAACTAGATGCTACTCCTGTGAGCTAACAATAGGAAACCTGGGGCAACTATTATAATAGGCTTGCGATACCTGGGTAATAAATTATAGGGAAAAAGGTGCCTGGTCTGCAAAGTGTCGATCGCAGTTGAGATATTCAGATAGGAGAGTCAGAATTTAGTAAAAGCAAAATAAAAGGATGAATCCATCATGCCTTGGATCATGTTTCTGTTAGTGGTGGTGTTATTATGTGGAAGATATTTTCTTGGAGAACTCTGAGCCCCTTGGCAAAAATTCAGCATCTTTAAAACATCGCTGCCAAAATGTGCATCATTGCCAAACCTGTTCAGCCCTTTATCAATGTTTAAAATTCCTAATGGCTACTTCAAGCGGATGTCACAAAGCTCTTAGGGTATAGCAAAACTGGTCTATTGAATAAACCAGTGAGTTTGATGTACTCCATTGGGCTTCATATCAGATCTCAACCCAATTGATAATTGTTGTGATTTGGTTGAATCAGAGATTTGCATCATATATATCAACAAACCCACTGCATTGGATGATGCTATCATGTCAATAAATACCAAGATCCCTGAGGAATGTTTTTGGTACCTTTTAAACTTAATACCTTGAAGAACTGAGGCAGTTTGGGAGGCAAACATGGGTTTAAACCAGAACTAAGAAGATGTACCTAATAAAGTGTCCGGTTGTTGTATCCATATGCTTCTTGTTCACTATTCTTTCTATGAATTTTATGAATGCACATGATAAATTAGCAACAGTATACAACATCTAAAGAAAGAATCAAACAAAATTTTAGGCAGTACAAAAATGTATGTGTGTCATGTTCTGGCCACTGTGCAGTGTTCCTTAATTTGACTGATTTGTAATCTGTCATGTTGATAAGGTGTCAGTGCCCTCAGAGAAACAGTAATAATCGTTACTAGAATTCTTGACATCATTATTTTCTGCATCAGTCACCAATAAAAAAAAAAAAACATGCTATATCGTCACAGAGATTATTCTTTTTTTCTTTTATTACATTAGAGAAAACGAGAGTTAGTTTAAATTTTTTCAGCGATGATCATCAGAATGAAGGTTAAGGCATGTCCAACTCAAGATGAAAAGCAACATAAAAACAGGACAGTCCGGCTAAACAGCTGAAAAGCATGCAAATACATGTTATTTTTGTGATGTGTAAATCTAAGAAACTGTGCATCGGGTAGATTAAGAAACTTGTTTATTGTCCCACAATGGGGAAATTGTGGCAAAAACACAGTATTACACATTAAGTCAGTGATGAAAAAACAAACAAACAAACAGCTAGTCTAATCAAAAGTTAGTTCTGAAACAACAAAGAATGAACTTATTATAAAGGCTAAAATAAATGTAAAAAATACAACCACAGTAAGTATTGCACAGTTATTGATAATATAACAATATGGCATACCCAAGTGCAAAAAAAATAAATAAAATCAAGTTAAACACAGGAAAGACATCAGCTGATTTATACAACCATGTGAGAAAAAATATGCAATATGTATGATGGTACAGCAACATCTCAAAGTAGCTAAGGCATGTGTAAGTGTACCTTAGCATCTGAAACAGTAATGATAGTGATAGACATCATTAGTTATTATCAGTGCATGTTCATTTCCCCTTAAGTGTTATTGCAGTTTAAAAAGAAACTGTGTCATGAAATGTGGAGTGGAAGAATAGAAAGCAGTAATGAAGGACCAAATTCTAATATTTAGGTGTGCAACCCACAGTGATGTTTGGAATTGTGATGAGCTTGAATATTGCATGGGAACATTTCCAGCAAACATGCCTACATAAATGAGTAATCAGATTGTTTACACCCGATTTAACACTTTTAATGACACATTTACCAACAACCCTCTTTCTCCTTTTTTTTTCTTGCTTTGGTTATATTTTATATTTGGATATTAAACATAGCTCATCATTAACCACGTCTTTCTGTCCCTGTCACAATTATGATGTCAGTACTTCTTTTTTCCTGTGTTGCTAAAGCCTTTTAGCATAACTTTAATTCATATTCCTACTCCAGAAGGCAAAAGGTGACCGCAGTTTTACACTTGCCTGTTACTTTGTTTCCCATATAGAGGCATTTATTATTAATGCATCACTGTAATCCTTCTGTGCACATTCCTAGACATGCATATTCTAGTGAAAAGAGCGATAGTGCTCTAATATTATTAATGCCTGTATTCCTGTCAAATAAATTAAACTGAGTGGATAAAGATGCCATTACTAATCGGTCAAAATCTAATCTATTGATATGAGTGATGAAGACCATGCAACCATACTGTATGAGAACGAGCAGCATTTGATGCAGCAACTCATCACCAACAATGTTGGGTAATATTTCCTCCTCCAAGATCAGGGATGGTACAATCTTCCATGCTACACCGGTTTCTCTGCCAAAGCTCAATAATAAGCCTGTCAGCTTGATTTAAAAAGCCTATGGCAGCACTATGAAAGACAACATCAGAATCCCAATAATTCATAAATCTCAAGCAATAAATGATAAATCAATAGAGGCGTGAGCCTAAACTGTTTTCTGTTTCCTTTCTGCCTGTATCATAGCTCAAAGGAACGACACAATTTCATTGTGGTGGTATTGCCACATATTTCACTATGTACTTATTGGTAGCGCAATGAGACCTACAGTATTCTGTGGGTAGCAGAGAAAATGTTGAATCTCTGCATGCAATTGGAGAGGTATTAATTTATATACTAATTGAATCACTATGAACTAAATTATAAAGTGTGGAATTCACAAGAATCAATCCCGGTGCACTGGCGCTGATGATCTTTGTATATTATATTGTGCAAAAGAAAAGTGAACGACTCAACGTTGTTCTTGTTAAAATAGTTTAAATGTTTCGGCAGACAATAATTTTACACCAGATGTCAATGACTACCCAAGTAATCCACGCATAAAACCCCCCACACTGAGACATTAATCAAGCCAGGTATATATAATAAAAGGGGAGTAACACAAAATAAGTATCAAGCACAAGAACGGGCTGATGTGCAAGAAGGAATATAAGCCAGGAGATCAGGTGAAATGTGTCGGGATTCAGAAATCAATTCAGATCCTGTCAGTGAAAATTCATGTCAGACCATTTAGTCTTAAAAATAGCCTATAAAACATTTTCTCATTATAAAGTAATACACAAAAAAAGTACGTCATGGCAGGTCAGAACAAAAAGCTTTCTCAAAACCTTTGAAACTCTATTGCTGTATTTCTAAACTACTGACTGTTACAGTGAGACCCTTCAGAAGATGAGCGTGTATAGGAGAGGCCGCTCAGAACCGTCATAACAGTTTGTATAGAAGACTGGGTCAAAATCCCACCAGGGTAATGTATATGGCTACTTTCTCCAAAAAGGAGATGTCTTAAAGTTGTCCTTAAGAAAAAAAGGTTTTGCTACTAAGTATTGAATACAATTTAGTGAGCATGTTCCATTTTAACAGACATACCTAATTTATGGATGAATTTCTTTTAATTGGCAATTTGTAAATGAGATATGTAGCAAATGTACATATTTATTGTAATATATTTACTGAGAATGTTGACATGTAAAAAGTGAGTACTCCCCTTGCTATTTTCTGCAAAGATATGTTTTTAAAAAATTATCAGAACTCGGTTTCTTTGTGTCTGACTGATGTGCTGGTTGACCGGGCAGCCCATTTATTCCAGCTAAACTGAAAAAAACACCGGCACCATTCTGATATACTTCATCTGTGTACTAACGTGTCTCGGGGCGTTGAATTTCTCAGCTGAATTTTTTTAATTTCTGACAAGTTGTTGGGGAGTTAAAGACACGGGCGGTCGGTGATGTGTGTTAGCATCTATGTGATTTTAAATGTTACATTTCATCGGCTGGTAATTGCTGGAAAAGAGAAGCCATATCACAGTCTTTCTTTTGTTTATTTCATGCTTCAGTTGATTTTTTAATTCCAGAGGTGCGGTGAGCGCACTTATCAAACACATACACGTCATTACTCATTCTGATGAGCAACTCGGGTTCTACAGGGAGAGAGAGAGAGATGAAAGGAAAAGAAGCAAATAACTTTCTTAGCCTACGTTGAAATTATTCACAGTGATTTCCTCTTTTTAGTGGGTTTTGTTAAGGATGCACTTTGGTGAACAGGACACAGGATTTTATATTTGCAAGTAATGATGACACACATTTTATTTCCACTTTTAGCAAAACATGTTCCTCCTCGCACCCTATGGATCCTGTTAACTCCTGTTTTGGTGCTTCGGTGTTATTTCATTCAACTCGTTGGATGCTCCCAATTCCAGAACTGCTTTGGAAGCTTTAAATGGAGCAGAGGTATTTCCCTCAGGTAGTCTGTTTCGTTAGCTCAACTGAACTCCAGTGCCGACCAAACTCTACACCCTTGATGTGCTTCCCTTACAAAGGGAAAGCAAATGAACATAGTGAAGTAAAAAAAAAAGGTGTTCATATTTAATGAGTTACAATATTGTAAAAAATTTAAGTAGCTTGATTCACTCAGTGAAATACACGTAGATTATTGACACACAGACTGATGTTTTCAACCATGTATTTATGTTAATCATGAAGACTTTCTGTCAACAGATAATGAAGACATAACATTTAAGAATAGAATAATATGCTAAACCAATACAAAAACCTATTTTTAACATGGAGATGCTGGATTGACGAAACGTATATTTAATCCCTGTTTAAAGATTGGTATTCTCAAAAGGTGCTGTTAATCTGACAAAACAACTTGGTTGGAAGACATTTTCTAATTTACTGAATGTGACAGTGTATGATCTGAAAAACTTTAGGACTAAACAAAAATGATGTTATGAAACTATGAAGCACTGCTTTAATGCATAGTGAACTTCCATTATCTCACTGATATTCTGTGGATTTTCAAAACATATAGCAAACTCCCCCACATCATAGTGGGTAAAGGGTAATGGGTCTTTGATGCACCCCAGAGGACCTCTCTTACCCGGCATAGACCATCCACGGTTCGGCTGGATTTCAATGCTAAGGTGTAGACTTGCTCTAGTGTGAAGAGAGCCTTACTCCCTTTATTTATGGTGCAAAGTTTCCAGTGGAGCCTTGCCCTTTCCTCTGTTGTATCTTACCAGCATTATTTATTTGTGCTTTATTTGTAGTTCCTCTTGAGTTTTCTGATTCTGAAGTAAAAATAAACGAGTCTTCTTTTCCTTTGCTTCACTGTACTTGCCTGTCTGCCTAGCTGCTCATTACCAGTCGTGTCATTTTACACATTTTGTGACATAGATCTCAAGGCACATGTGTACGGCACAGTTTGATTTTTAGAGTTACATTCTTCTCAGCAGTCTATTGTGTTGACATTAAAACAAAAACCAACAAGCCTAGGACTCGACATCTTTCGTGTTTAGTTTAGTTTAGTTTGCCCAATCACATATCATTGGATCACCTCACAACAGGTTTTAAAATAATGGAGGAAAATATAGTGAACTTGTGCTTTGCATACCAATTTATTTAATGCTCCTATTTCTTATTTACAAGGAAAAACACCGCTAACCAAAATTTTTTATTTGTTTTTTGCTTTACTGAACAAAAGCAACAGAAACTGGAGATCTCAGTACACTTATACCTCAGTTACTGAAATAAATTCTAGTGTGGACAACCCACACTAGATGATTGTGGTACTCAACCTGAGCATTTGTCTAGATCAGGGGTCTGCAACCCGTGGCTCCAGAGCCTCATGCGGCTCTTTGATTCATCTGATGCGACTCAGCTGTTGAAAACAATTATGTCGAGGAGCTGTGTACCTCATGCAGGCAGTCGTCAATGTTGGCTGACGAACACTCCTCACCAGTTGGTGGCAGTAATGCGCACTGAAAAGATGTTTGCCAACTGCCAATAAACTCAAGAAGGAAAAATAATGCTTGCTGAGAGTGGCTGCAGAGTGAAATAAACACAGTGAGCGCAGAGAAGGCGGCATTTTCAGATGCTGTTTTTTCGTAGTAAATTCTACAAATGACAAGGTGACCACGGTGACACAGGACCTAAAATAACATGGAGTCATTGATGAGGGTGAAGATACCTAAACAGCAGGGTAAGAGTCGTTTCTATATCTGACGTTTGTTCATTTTCAAAGTGAGGAAAAGCGAGCAGCGCTTGGCTCGAGGCTGTGAGCCTAGTCCTGCGCAGCCGAAGTCGAGCTTCAGGTGCCGCCTGAACGTGTGATAGCTCGTCTAATGCAGCTGTTAACTGGTTAATGACGGGAGCTCGTTTACGTGCGTAACTTTCCTGCATGTGATTAAAATGTGTTCGGATTAAAAGAAAAGTATTCTGAAAGTACCGTTTATATGGGATGAAAATCAAATAATCCAACCATGACATGCGTTTACTCGCACCAAGCTTTATTCAAAATAACAACTCTGACATTAGCAGAGTTGATTATTTCCATAAAACAACAGTAGAAGTTTTGTACTTTGTACGGGAAAAAAAAAAAAAAAGGCAAAGATGCGTTGGTTCTGCTCCGGGTCCATTCTGTCGCAAAAAAATGTGTTATATGCAGTGTGATTTAATTAAAATTTTCAAAAGGGTTTTATGGCTCCCAGTGTTTTCTTTACTGTGTGAAATGGGTCCAAATGGCTCTGTGAGTGGTAAAGGTTGCCGACCCCTGGTCTAGATTGACCAGCCATCAGTTAGCAAGATGTTATTATTTTTATGTTAAATGACAAACAAAATGACAACCACTCTTCTAATTGCAGCAAATTTCTAAATCTCAACTTGGTGGAAGGCTTCCCCTGTCACGGGAGTTGAAATAAACACATTTGTTGTTGTTCGTTCTACCCTTTGCCAAGACAATAATGTAAGCTTTGATTGTGTGTATGGGCTGAAATAATGAGACGTCTTCATATACTTGAAGTGTCTTACTATCTGTGAATAAATTACAATCTGTGGTTGATTGGATTTTCCTCAAGAGACAGAACAGGAAATGAAAGTCATTGCATCACTAGGGGCTACAGCAGTGGAGAAAATTATATGTTCCTATTAATGGCTTTATGCAATTTATGCAGGCTTTTTTAGAAGGGTTCTCAGATACATGCAGTAAACAAGGCAGTGGCAGGCTACACTAATCCTGCATCATTCAGCTGGGAGTTTCTATTTGAAAGGGTCAATGATTGACTCTGACTCTTTCACAGGAAATGAATAGATGACAATCACAGCCCTGCAATTCTGTCAGCAGGACTGCCGAGTGATAGATGGTGCACAATCCCTCCTTTTTTCCAGTTCTAATTACGTTAACAGATAAATCACTACAACATATGTTTGCTGTAATGTAAAATATAGGGATATTATAAAATAAGCTTAACAGCTAAGTTTTGTTCAGTCATTGAAGATATTCTTTAAATTTGAAAAGTGAAAAAAATGACAACGCCGGTGTAGTAACGGGTTAAAATGCAAAGCAAACTGAAAATCAGATTAAGAATGAACCTAAAGTAATAAATACTAATGATTGTGGTTTATTATCAATTATATTGTGTGCTTTGCATAGATTTCTAGTTCCCATTTCCAATATGCATTTAGCAATGTTATGTTATTGTGGTTTATTGAGAATCTCTTTGGCTCTTTATGTTCTATATTATCTCACATGCAATCAATGTCAGAATCACCTTTCCACCTATACCATAAATACAGATCTTCTTTTCTTAAATCTAATCATTATTGTCTACATTATTGTGTCTCCGTTTACTTGGAGCCTCTTTGTATTTATCATGTTTTCTTTTCAGATTTGACTGTGTGCATCTGATTTTATCAGACAAATATGTTGAGTATTCGTTGTGTTCTTGTTTGCAACACCTACAACTGGATCTCATTCTGATGAGTCATCACAGCAAAAGTAACAAAACACTGAAAGCAATAACAAAACAAGAACCTCTTTGGCTGAAATCTGCCTTCATTTGAGCTATTTATCCACTGTCCCTGAATGTGTTACACTAAGCTATGTTAAGACTCCTCTTGTCAGTTATTCACAGCTGTGTGAGGATCACAACCTTATACTGTATGCTGCTTTAGCATCTATAAATCATTTGATTGCATGTTTTGCAATTACACATTTTAATAATTTGAACAATAACTCTAGATAAAACCATAGTTTTGTGGGTGGATCATACTTATGCATACTTTTAAATGTTACTCATCAAGAACTTGTTTTTTTCCTTACACAGTTTTGTTTTTCAGCTTTTAATCATTTATTTAAATTTAAGGTGTAAAGGGATAACAGGTTGCAAGTTGAAACTTGCAAACACAAATCTGCTTGTTAGCTGTACCTTTGTGAGCTGTTTGTGTGCTCTTCTTGTCTTTGTTTGAGTTCTCTTTGGGAGATACGGCGTCCTCTTAAGATCCCAAATGCATGCATGTCAGAGTAATAGGTGATTAGGTCAATTACTGATTGCAGAACTGACTGTAGCGAAAGTGTGAGTGTGTCTATCGCTCTCCATCAGCCCTGAGTTGCACTAATGGAAGGTGGGACAGACTCCATTACCCATCAAGGCTGTGCATAAAGTATTTCTCCTGACAAGCTGTTGGTTTTGCCTTTTTACTTTGAGCTGTGTTATACGATAATGTGGTAGGATTCTACATTAATAATGAAATGACTATATATATATATATATATATATATATATATATATATATATATATATATATATATATATATATATATATATATATATATATGACACTACCAATATTAATATGTTTTGAAGAAAAATGGACACACTGAATGGCACAATTTGAAATACTACACTTTTATTCTGATAAACTAATAATTTACTGAAAGTTTTTTTACTCTAAAGGAACAAATGATTATAACAGATTTTGTTTAGCTTTTCCAGTGTGTCACAATAGCTTTTTTTACTTAATTACACTAGAACAAGATGTACTGTCTACTTCTTTGCATCTCATTTTCAACAACCACGTCTTAAGGGAATTTGTGCCTGGATATTACAGCTTTTAGTATTGATTGTGTTTTCATGAGAATACACTAGATTTGCAGGTCTAGATTTACAACTCTGCCTGTGTGGTAGCATCATCAGGTTGTGTACTTTCAAGTCACGAAGAGCTGTCGGAAAAACTAATGGCTGTTCTCAGTCTGACAGCAGGCATTTGGTGCCATAGTAGGGAAACATTGAGTAAACAACTTTATACCCCACCCTGCATCCTGGTGCAGAAGTAGCATTTTCTTAAATTTTCACAAAACCCATTAATTCCACCTTGTTGAGGCTGGAATAATCATTGAGGGATGCATTTTTCTGCATCCCTATAAGGCTGAGTGCATATTTCCTAAGAGTCAGTTAAAAAAGAAAAAAAATTCACCACAGTATGACATATTTCCAATTTGATATCTTTTAAAAACACAATTGTTTCCAGTTTGAACAGTTTTTTTTTGACAGAGAGCTAGTCTGATACTTTGTTTAGCACTTTGAATCATAATTAGATTATCATGATGGGCTCATCAAACACAATACTTACTAAGGTGCTGGCATTATAATTGTCAGGAGTGATAGTATTTCACAAAAGTGTACACACTCTGTAGCCTGTCTTTTTTTGCATTTTGTCACATTATAACAACAAACATCTGTTAAGATATCAACTGGTTCAGTGGAACGAACTGCTTAACCTAGAACTACCTGCCACACTTGGATAGCACCGGACTCATATTTGTCAGATAGCATCCCGGAGGTGACACAGTTTCTCTACTGATGACACAGTTTGGATGTGTACGGCCTTCTATGGGTGTGAACCTAAACTCCTTTATAATGTTTGTGTAATGAGCAATCGGGGCTTCTTGCCGATCAAGAGCCCATCAGCACTGATGTGTCTGTAACAGTTTCTCTGTCTTTAGTAGATAAAATATAACATGAAGTATACTTGTCTGTTTCATGCATCTTGCATCCAAAGTAATAGTAAAGTGGGGGTCGCTTGGCGGGTAGAAAGAGCTGGGTTCACTGAGGGTGTTTCACCACCGACCGAGTGCGGTAGCTCTTAACACATCTCATGCAAACTTCTGTGGTTGGTGGGAAGCACATTGTGCACAATATGAAAAATTATGGTGGCAGGATCATGCTGTGGGCATGCTTTTCTTCAGCAGCCATAGTTGACAGGGAGATGGATGGAGCCTTGATGCATGGCTATCCTGGTTAAAACCCTGTTAATGATTGCAAAAAGACCTGAGACTTAGCTGGAGGTTCAGCTTCCAGCAGAAGCCCAACCTAAACACACAACCAGAGCCATGGGATGATTAGGTCAAATCATATTAGTGAGTTAGCATTGCCCAATCAAAACTCAGACTTAAATACAATCCATAATCTGTGGAATAATCTTCAAATTGCTGTTGGAATATGCTACGCATCCAATCTCACCCAAAAAATTATCTTTACATATACCATGTTTTAGCAAATTAACTCCATCTGAACAAAATCCATGCTGCCAGATGGATTTTGTTCTGCAGAGCTCCAAACGGTTCCACACATCCATCTGAAATCACTGCCGTTGGGAGGGATTTCAATACCACATAAAAAGGACGAGCCAATCAGGATCACCAGGCGGGATTTTCGTAGATGTGACATATCAGAGAAACGACTGTTTGGATTCAGACAACAATGACGGCTCGCAGCGAGGAAGAAAGCGGAAACACTGATGCTGCTGTTTCATCAATGTTGTCCAAACTACTGAATATTAATTATTTAAAAGAGGACCAGAGAACTGCTTTGAGGGCTTTTGTTAGTGGAAACAATGTTTTCGCCCTTCTCCTGACCAGGTTTAGCAAGAACTTATAGCATGTCAGTAAAGATGACGGACAAGTGGTTTATCCAATTATATACAAGGATTTTTGACAAGGCCCCTCCTTCTGAAATACATCTCCAACGGGGCAATCCCAGATGGATGTGTGGAGCTCTGTGGAACAAAATCCATCTGGCGAAAGTCAGGTTAGAAGAAAACCATCCCATGTGACGCTGTACATTGGTGCAGAATGCGATCCTACTCAGGAGGACTAAATACAAGTGTCAACCGGTTATCCGAATTTGTATAATAATAATTGAACTTTCTTGATCTCACTTGAGACCTTTCTCAGTAGAGAAATTCATTCCTACACCTTAACTAATCCCAGCAAACATATAAATGTTGTATTCATTTCCTTACACCACAATCCTGCACTATTTTGTGTTGGTTGATCACAGTAATCCCCCACAGCAAAAAAATATCTGGAAGTTTGTGCTTGTAACATGATAATAAAAGAAAAAACTGTGGGGAACGTCATGATTATGAAGCAAGCCAAGCAAAGTAAGCCAAGGTTTTACAGATGAATAATTGATCCTTATTACAACCTCAAGGAAACAAGAAGAAGCTGTAAATAAATACAAAGCTGCCAAGCCCTGTAGACATCACCGGTCTCCTATTTACAGTGTTTCTTTTTTTTGTTTAGCTAAATTTGCATCATCACCTTTTCAATTGAATGCTTTCAAATATATTAACATCCTTGTGCTCCAGTGCCATCAAGCCTGATTTGAGTCATGTAGAGACGAAAGCTCAGTCACATAAAATTGCCTTGTTTATCTTGTGTCAAAGTCACTTTATCTTATCATGCAACATCTCCGCGCTAAGTGAGGAGCTGACTTCATACAGGCCTTATTACAAATCCCATCACTGTGTGTCTGGAGCTGCTCCACCCTGCTGTGATTCAGCTTAAGACCTTTGCATTGCAATATTTTGTATTCTAAACCCATCAAGTGAATACTACAGTTGCAGGTTGAAATAAAATTATACGTCTTGTTTTCAAAACGAACAGCTCAGAATGATAAGTTAATGAATTCTACTAGATTTATGAATTTTTAATACATGGATGCTGATGCCTTACTTAAGGAAATTTGGATAATCCAGATAGATCACTTAAGGGCAAATACTATAACATAACTTTTGAGCTTCTTAGAGGATTTATGTAACACTAACGTTTAAATTTAGATGATCTACATTGATGAATAATAAACGGATTAGTAAACCACCTCCTTCTTCCATCCTGATAACTCCGAGCTCATGGCATCTTTTAAGGAAAGTGAATTTAATTGTAAACACATCCTTACCTTATAATTATAACCATGCATGTAGAATCCAAAACATACCTTTGTCCATCAGTCATACAAGCAGAAAGCAGCGTCACAATTACCAGTCAGCTTGCTTCAACTTTGGACATTCAGATCTACGATATTTTGCCATAAGAATGTGTTCCTGGCCACTCAGGTTAAAGCTGCGAGGAGGTTCACTAAATTATCTTTTTGACTTGCAGCAACCTTGCCTTCTCCCTTCTCTACATCCTTCATTATCATCTTCTGATGAAAAGAGTAATGAGTGGAGCAAAGGATGAAATTGCTGCCATCCATGTCCTGATTAAAAATTCTAATGATGCTATGTGACTTCAGTGCTGGGGAAATTTCACAGCTTTACTCAAATGAAATGCAGATAATGTAATCTAAATCCAACACTTAGGGCAGAAAATACTGGAATTTCACCTAATTACTGCAAGATGCAAAATCTAAATATGAAATTTAATGTTCCATATAAAAGATTATTTGAAATTTAACAGCAAAGCATATCTAAAAGTAGGGCAGTTATCATAAAGCAAAACTGCTCTTAATGATTAATAAGCTATAACTGCATTATATAAGATTATTAAATAGGCAAAAAAGTATGTCCTGAAATTATTAATTTTTCTACTGTGTATTTAAAAAACAAACAGCCGGTCTCTTTGAGTTGTGACTGTATTGTGTTATAGTTTTGCAATCTGCATGCAATATGCCTCGATAGTAATAAAAACAGACATATCCTCCAAGGAGAAAGAACATCAGTTATTTTATGTGCCCAAGTAAAAAACTTTACTTTTCCATTAGAAAGCCATTAATGGAATTGGAATATTTATTTCAGTGACCAAAATGGCAAAAACAAAATACTGCAGGATTCTCACTATATGTTTG
This sequence comes from Fundulus heteroclitus, assembly GCF_011125445.2. Lineage (NCBI taxonomy): Eukaryota > Metazoa > Chordata > Actinopteri > Cyprinodontiformes > Fundulidae > Fundulus > Fundulus heteroclitus. Next base: position 31,687,828 of record NC_046367.1, on the reverse strand, counting down.
AATGTACATTGAGTGCATTTATTAAGTCAAGGTAGCTAAATCCTGGCTCATGCCAGATTACAGGACTGACAACAATTTAACATTGTGCTGGGTAAAACATTATGCAAATATTACAAACAATCTGCAACTGAAAACCCTATTGGTTCACTGGCATTTTTACTCATCCATTTTATCACAGTACACACTGTTGTTGTTATGATTGCAAGTGGTTAAAACAATGTCATTCGGATGAATTACAAAGGCTATAAAATGGATGCGTGTGGAAGTGGACACAAAAGGAGGAAAGGCCATGGAGGCAGGCAGATAGAGACTGTGGCCAACACTGTACCTTTAATGCTGTATGACTCTGCCAGTTTATTTTCAGCAGTCTTTTAATGAGTTTGATACTATATATATATATATATATATATATATATATATATGTATATATGTGTATATATATATATGTATGTATGTGTATATATATATATATATATATATATATATAATATATATATATATATATATATATATATATATATATATATATATATGTATATATGTGTATATATATATATATATATATATATATATATATATATATATATATATATGTATATATATATATATATATGTATATGTTGTTGCTCCTTGCTGTGCACATTTCAGCCCTCTGCAAGTCTATTTCTCTCTACTATAAAAGTCCTTAGCTAAAAGAAACCAATGATTTAGGCATTGGCACTAAAATACAGTGGGACTTCAATTTCCTTAGATCTAAAAAAAACAAGACATTACAGCCATTTGTGTCCTGACAGAAACAGCAATACAAGGATTTAAATGATTGCTGAGGTTAAAGGGCATCAATATGAAGCAGAGCATCACACATATTTATGCTGAATGTTAATTATTCTGTTTAATACCAGACAAGGTAAAAGGAAAACCTAAAGCCCTCCCTCACTTTTGTACCTTATTTGAATTATCATTAACATTTAAAGACAAATAAGATTAAATACATTTTAAGATATGAACCTAGAGGACAAAGGTTTTTTTTTCTTTGAAATTTTGCAATAAAAAAAATTTCATTTACTTACTAATCTTTCTTGGGTTTTATGAAAAAAATTCAATGAGAGTGTACAGATCAGATTAATGCTAGTCACTGTAATTTTTAGGGATGTCCTAAGATAATTTGTTTCCCGTATCCATTTGAGTCATTTAACATTAAGCATATACTGATACCAAGCCCCAGCTTTGTTTTGGTAGGAGGGTACAGTATTGAAATGAGTAAAATCAGTGCCTGCCATGATGCCTTGAGCTTCCTGGGTTGCTGTGTTTGAATTCCTGTGTTTTCTCCTTTTGTTGTGGTCAGCCACATCAGTGGAATCATTGAATCACGCTCAGTCAGACTTCTCCCCTGAGGCCAATTTGCAATGGGAGACCTTAGTAGGAGCTAAGGCTCCGGACAACACAGCCCTCAGGATCACAGGAGTACACAAACCCTCGAACACGTAAAGGCATATCAAAGGTGCCGATTCACTCTTAATCGAATAGTCACCTTTGACATGCCTCTTCAGTGTCACATGGTGGACCGGGACAACACAACTGGAGTGGCAGATTGGAGAGACCGCCTTGCCCCAATTTTTGATAAACAGGACTGGAGAGTGTGTTCTATTTATTGAAGGCTTCCACAGCTGAGCCTCCCTGGGAAAACTTACTCTGGGGTGTTGGAGAGGAGGCCTCAACTGATAATCATACCGCAGATCCGGGAGGAGCAAAGTGGTTTCATCCTGGCTGTAAACCAGTGGATCAGGTCTTTAGCTTAGGAAGTCACAGGACTAAGCAGCTTCTGTCTACATGTGTTTTGTGAATCTGTACAAGATTTACAACTATGCCCAGCAATGAATGTGGATCGGGGTGCTGCAGGAGTCTGGGGTATTTAGGTGGCATTTAAAGGATGCCACATTCTCAGAACAAAGTTGAGCCTTTCCCTGGAAACCGGGAATGTCTGGCAACTCTGCTGGTTGGCATCCGCCAGGGCTGCCACTTTCAGATTATGTTAGTACTGGACCACAAATTATAGACTTTGTGGAATTATTGGATCAGGATCTCAAGACATAGTCATGGAGAGGAGGGTGTCTGGTTTGGGAACCTCAGGATCTCATTCTCGCTTGTTGTAGATAACCTCTGGCATCTACTGGAATGGTTTGCTGCCGAATGGGAAGCAGCAAGGATGAGAGTCAGCTACTCCAAGTCTGAGGCTGTGATTCTTGACTGGAAGAAGGTGGAATGCACCCTGTAGGATGGGGGTCTGTCTCCGCCCCAAGCAGCTAATGAGTAAGAGAATGGGATCCTGGATATATGTGGGTGAAATTATCTTCTCTCAGAGGGTGGCTAGAATAAGCTTTAGAGATGGGGTGAGGAGCACCGCTATCTGGGAGGGGTGCTGTTTCAATACTGTTGTGGGGTTTAAAGCCAGATCTTAAGCAAGAACACTTTCTTGTAAATAATGTAGTTTGCTAGGTCAGATTGTATCTATATTAAAAGGCACTTTCTCATATATTGTATGCAAAGTATTGGAGTTTACACTTTGGTCTAGGACTGTTCTATAGATCAATAACTATTTAATGTCTTTTAATTTATATCCTAGAGATAGGAGTATCGACAATAATGCACACATATTTGTGTATATAAGTTTCTTCCACATTCATGCCTAAAGGACAGAACAAATTCAATTGCTTTTCATGCTTTAACCTGTTCACCAGGTTAAAAATTGTAAGGGCAGCATGCAAATGACAAAGCAAATTCACAAGGGGTCACTGACCCGGTATTTTAGGAGGACTCAGAATTTCAAAGTCAGTCGCCCTTCATATCCTCAGCTGAGTTGGTGATACATTTCTCCATATGCCAGGCAATATGTTATCCCTAGCTTCTGTGACTGACTATGTTACACTTAAACTCCACATAAATTTTTTTCTATGACGTAATCTTAGAATCACTTCTCTAGTGGAACGGGGAAGTCTGTTGTCATCAGAACACTCCAAATGCTTGAAATGTGGGATTTCAACATCTTGGATATATTGACATATACACATATTATGAGATGAGCTTCATGCTTAGGCATCTTCAAGTTCATTTTTATTTAGAGACAGCTCAAGCAAACTTCTGAAAGCCTTTTTTTGGAATAAGTACATAATTATTGTTCTTTTATGTGCTAATTATATTTTAAATCTCGATAGATTATTTCTAAATAGACAACTAACCAAGTCTAATTATTGATGCTCAAAACAACAACAAGCAGCATTAACCTCTTGCCTAGCTATGAAAATGCTGAATGACAAGGTTGCTCATCTCTGGCAACTCTCAGTCTAAAAAAGGTTTTTTTTTTTTTTTTTTACTTGAGCCCTGGCCTTAGCATCAAATTTCCTTAGGATTTCAAATTTCATGCAAACGCAATAAAAGTTTGATACCACAGTGTCAGAGCTGCACCGAGATTAATGACAGTCTGGCAGTGCAGAGGCTGTTGAATTAATGTCTCCCTTCCTCTGGGGGGAGAGATGATAGGTCTGGTTATGCAGACACGGACATCGCCGAAAATGTGACACTGACACATCTGCATAGCCGTTAATACCTAAAGCCCGCTTTGGATTTATGTTTGCATCATGTATTACTGTTAGCAGAGCACTTAAGAGCAAAAAGGTCTGCCATTATTGTGTGGACTAATTAGTAACATTATTGTTAAATAACAGGCAAACTGCTCTAAGATGGCCCTCTTCATTAAGTTCCATTTTGTGACTTGAATTTTAAGTAGTTTCATTTTTAACACAAGTGTACATATTGTGCATTGCAATTCCATTAATTCCAATTCCCGTTTTTCATAATCTTTCTGAACAATGCAGGTTTAAGGGAAAAAAATGCACATTACGTACTAGTCTACAAAGCATGTGGCATGTGTTAAATAGTCCTTTCACTGGTTTTGCAGCTCATTCAGATTTTACTGCACTGTAGATCCATTGTGCAGTTATCAGTAACCCTGTTGCAGCAATCTTAAGAACTCTTTTCTTTTTGTTATAAACAAGACTTCTGTGGTAAATTGGCTTCCACATGCTCAGCATATTGCGCCGTATTAAGGTTTTAGCACTGTGCAGAGCCAACAACCAATATTACATGGGTGGTGAAACGTTTATCATATCAGTCCAAATAAAACCCAGACAGTCTGTGACCTTTCGGTTTTTGTCAGGGAATCATTCTTAATGGTTGTCATATAATAGAGATTTGCATTTTAGTACTGGGCATGTCAGAGAAAAAAAGTCAGTGTCTCCGAAAATTACAATAAATAACTAAAAAAAAAAGAAATGTTTCAACAGAAATGTCAGACACTTGAAAAGTATGTTCATTGAAATGCACTTAATACTTGGTTGGGCCTTTGTTTAAATTATTTCACAGCACAGATGCAGCCAGTAACACTGGTGAGGTGTATTGGAAGCCCAGGTTGCTTTAATAGAGGCCTTCAGAGCATTATCCATTGTTGGGTCAAGTGTCTCACCTTCCTCTTGACAATTTCCCATTGATTTGCTATGGGGTTTAGGTCAGGCTATTTTGCAGGCCAATCAAGCATGCAAACACCATGGTCCCTGAACCAGCTTTTGGTACCTTTGGCATTGTGAGCAGGTGCAAATTTCCACGTAATTTTTTTTTTTTAAATCAGCATCTCCACCAAGCTGCTGCACAGTTAGACATGGAGCACTCTAAAAGTTCATGGTAGATGGCTGTGTTGAAAGTGGACTTATTATAGAATAATAAGTCCATAATAATATAGAAAATATTAGCAGATGACATGGCACCCCATATCATCACTGAGTGTAGAAACTTTACACTGGAGCAATGTGTATCCTGAGTCTCCACTTTTCCTCCCGACTCTGGGACCTTGATTTACAAATTAAATACAAACTTTACTTTCAACTGAACTTTGGACCACTGAATAACAATTAAGTTATTGTGATCTTGTCTCCTGTTCAGGGATGGCTGGACACGAAGAATACAACATTTGTTCCTTTGTTGTTGCGTAGGGGCTATTAATATGCCCACTTGAGCCTCAACAGTTTAGATTTTCTTTGACAATCTTCTCAAGGCTACGGTTTTCCCTGTTGCTGGTGTACTTTTTCCTACCACACTTTTTTCTTCCAATCCGCTCTCTATGAATGTGCCTGGATATAGCACTTTGTTAAAAAGGAGCTGATTTTGTGATGAGTAATAATTTTGTTACACTAAAAATTTTTTTTGAAGACCAAGACCCAGCTGAATCAAGCAGATCACCAACACAAATATGACACAGAATTGACGCAACATCTATTTTGCAACTTTTTGATGTATCCTATGTCCAACACACCTAAATTAAATTAATAGCTTGTCACTAGGTTTCTGTGGAGCTAAGGGATGTGCTGATGATGGATTCAGTATTTGATTAAGCTGTGTTGGAGAAGGGATGCTTCCAAAGCTTGCAGGATTGTAGCTCTTGAGTAATGGAGCTTTGATGGTTTAAATCTTTTGATCTAAATTGAAACAGCTTTAGATATATTTAAGGCAGTACCCCAAACATGCCCATTCCTTATGTGACATAATGGTAAAAAAAAAAATCTAAAGAAATCAGCTAAGGTATCAAGAGGAGATATGTAGACCTTAATAAGTTGGGTTGGTCCTTGGATACAATTCCCAGATGCATAATGGTTTGTTTACACCGAATGCGATCTTAGCGGAATTTTCGCCTTATTCAGGTGCTGCTGCTTGTTTGACATTTTGCCAGCAATGCATGTGTTCAACGGGGACAACGCTCTACTCGCTTCACCGCATCATCAAATAGGAGACGCTTCTATCCGCTTGAGCAGAGCAAGAGACCGGAAAGAGAGAGCAGGGCAGAGGTGCAAGAGGAGGATGAATGATGAATGATTTAACAGTCCTTAACAGTTTTAAGGGTTAAATTAAAACGGCTTTTTGTAAAGTCCCCCACAAACCTCTAAAGAGCATTTCTTACTTCATGTCAACATCAATTTTTCTATCTTCTATTTTGTTTGAAAAACACTTTGTCTTCACTGCACTCCTTCACCGTATGTCACAACAACATCCAGTCCCTGATTGGTAGATGCAACTCAAATTGACAGAAAATTGACAGATTTTTTAACTGCATCAAAAGTCACCGCGGGTTTCGCTTCGCTCTCGCGTCACCCTAACCATACGGTTTGCATTGCTAGAAACTCTTTCTTCGCATTGCTTTGCATCGTTTTGCTCCTGCAAGAGCCTCTACATAGGGATAACATGTAAATCACTTGCTTCAGTCGCCTCATTAGCATTTGGTGTGAACTCACCATTAAAGGTGCCACGTTTGTCAGTTTCTGCATTTTTTTGCAAGTATAAACATAATGGAAATGTCAATCTATTCATATGGTTTCATGTAGGAAATAGGTTGCTCATAGAGATGATCGTACTGTGATGTGAAATGTGAATGTCAACCTTAGATCAAAGGCCAGCAACCTTGTGAAAATCCTGGCTGAAGCTGGTAAAAGGGTCTCTTTATCCACAGTGGAACAAGTCCAGTACTAACATAATCTGAAAGTTCAAAGGATAAGGAGAAAAAAGAATAAGGAGACATTACTTCAAAATAAACCAAATAAACAAGAAAAAATACAGTTTGCAAATGCACACAGATGCAGAGACTGTAGGGTTTTAATACATATTAGTGTGGTCTGAGGAAAGAAAAATTTCACGATTTTACCATAATGAACATTGAATTTTGAGGAAAAGGATGGAAGCTTGTAGGCCTGAAAACACCATGTGAGCTATGAAGTACAAGAGTGAGCAGGATCATACAGTTGTGGATGGGATCCGGATATTGTTATGATGAAGCTCTTTTAGCAACTAATACTACTGGTTCCTTGTGTCCAATTGTAATAGATTTTATCAAATACAACATTTGTATTTATTTTCTCAAACTACAATTCTGTACTTGAAAAGATTGAGACCAATTACAGCTGAACTAAACAATACATGTTCTTAATATTTCATACAATAAAGTGCCAAATAAATTAAGTCACAGATGTGGGAATGTGGGTGAAAGAGGAAATGTAATGACAATGCAACCACTTCTCTGTCCATTTTCTCAGCTGGGCCTTCTCCTCGTCTTTTTGCTCTTTTTCATTAACCTTTCCTATCTCATCTCTCTGTACGCTGTCTTTCATGCCGAACATGACAGGCAAACATGCAAATTTTATGAACTTGTTTTTCTGTGCAACATCATCAAAAAGCAGTATTTATTGTGGTTTGTTTCGCAGAGCTGTGATCCTAAACAAGAATGACAAGTCACTTGAGGTAAAAATGATGGATTTTTAATGTTGGAAATTTTGAAAAAAGTGCTTCGACTCTCCAAGCTGCAGAAGGTCTGAACATCTTCCTCAGGCAGAGGTGCAGCATCAGTCCCTCGTTCTGCACCAATCAGAATCAGAAATGCTTTAATATCCCAGAGGAAAATGTTTTTCCTTACACGCTGCAGATATACAACAACATTTATGTTTATATATATATATATATATATATATATATATATATATATATATATATATATATATATATATATATATATCTCCATCCATCCATTGTCTTCCGCTTATCCGGGGTCAGGTCGCGGGGGTAGCAGCTTCAGTAGGGAGCCCAGACGTCCCTCTCCCCAGCCACTTGGGCCAGCTCCTCCGGGGGAATCCCAAGGCGTTCCCAGGCCAGCCGAGAGACATAGTCCCTCCAGCATGTCCTGGGTCTTCCCCTGGGCCTCCTCCCGGTGGGACGTGCCCGGAACACCTCACCAGGGAGGCATCCAGGAGGCATCCTAATCAGATGCTCGAGCCACCTCAACTGGCTCCTTTTGACGAGGAGGAGCAGCGGCTGTACTCTGAGTTTTCCCCGGATGACGGAGCTCCTCACCCTATATCTAAGGGAGAACCCAGACACACTATGAAGAAAACTATCCATAGTGTGTCTACATTATGGAGAAAACTCATTTCCGGCTCAAGACCATTGTCTTAGATTTGGAGGCACTGATTCTCATTCCGGCCGCTTCACACTCGGCTGCGAACCGCTCTAGTGAGAGCTGTAGATCACGCCCTGATGAAGCCAATAGGACCACGTCATCTGCGAATAGCAGAGACGCAATCCTAAGGCCACCAAAATGGATCCCCTCAACACCTTGGCTGCGCCTAGAAATTCTGTCCATAAAAGTTATGAACAGTCGGTGACAAAGGGCAACCTTGGCGGAGTCCAACTCTCACCGGAACCGAGTCCGACTTACTGCCGGCAATGCGGAACACGCTCTGACACCGGTCATACAGAGACCTAACAGCCCTTATTAAAGGGCCCGGTACTTCATACTCCCGGAGTACCCCCCACAGGACCCCTCGAGGGACACGGTTGAATGCCTTCTCCAGATCCACAAAGCACATGTAGACTGGTTGGGCAAACTCCCATGCCCCCTCCAGGATCCTGCTGAGGGTATAGAGCTGATCCAGAGTTCCACGGCCAGGACGAAAACCACCCTGCTCTTCCTGAATCCGAGATTTGACTATCCGACGGAACCCCAGAATAGACCTCACCAGGGAGGCTTAAAAGTGTGATTGAGTTTTTTTTTTTTTTTTTTTTTTTTTCCAGGTATGGGTGTGGTCCGCTCCCTCTCCCAAGAACATCTCAAGTCTCCGCTAGGTGCGGAGCCCATCCCCCCATGTCCTGCCCTCCTCCACTTCGTTGGCAGGCGCCTTGGCCCCCTGGCGCATTGGTTGGCTTCGGGTTTCGGGCGGGTTCCCGGGCGTGCGCCGGCCCACTCCCGGCGGCCTCTTCGCGGGGCCTGGCCCCCCGGGGGGCGGCCGGGGCCCTCGTCGCGGGGGCGGGGCGCCCCTGGGGCCTCTGGCCCTCAGGGCCCATGGCCGGGACCACTTCAGCGGGGCTAGCTGCCGGCGGAGCCCACGGGCTCGTCTCCGCGGCTCTTGGGGGCGTCGGCATTGCGGTGGCTGGGGGATTTCCTCGGGGTCGTCTCTGCTCCTTCCTTGGGGGGGGGGGGGGGGGGGGTTGCAGATATCCTGTGTCGGCCCCTCCTGGGCGACCTGCTTTAGGGACCCCTTTGGGAGTCCGGGGTTACGGGTCCCCTGACGCCTGCCTCTGTGCTCGGGGAAGGTGGGTCTTCGGTTCTCCACAATCACTATCAAGCTATTTCTGGATAATCTTCACCTAAACTAGTGCACTTTCACATCTCCCACAGGTGCTGGGTCCCAGGTATTAAGTGTTCACTTATATACAGTAATCTTATAATTTATTTATTTATTTATTTATGTTTTTTCACTTTCTTTTTTCAAATATCACATTACACATGTCAGCTTACATAATAATATATATGATTTAGCAATGGCATCTAGGTGTTATTCGAGTGTATAAAAAAAAAAAAAAAAAAGTGTGATTCCTCTGTAGTTGGAACACACCCTCCGGTCCCCCTTTTTAAATAGGGTAACCACCACCCCTGCCACCGATGTCCCCGCAATGCTGCAGAGCCGCGTTAACCAACACAGCCCGACAACATCCAGAGCCTCAAGGTACTCAGGCCGAATTTCATCCACCCCCGGGGCCTTGCCACCGAGGAGCTTTTTAACAACCTCGGCGACCTCAGCACCAGAGATGGAAGAACCCGACCCAGAGTCCTCAGACGTGTTGGTGGTATTAAGGAGGTGCTTGTCTCCGTGCCTCCCGAGGGCTTCGGTGTTGTGGCTGTTGCAGGGTTTCCTAGGGCTCCTCTCTTCTCTTCCCTCAGCTAGAGGAGACAGCTTTCACTATTTTGGCCCCTCTTGGGCACCTTTGCTCTAGGGGTCCCTTCGGGTATCCAGGGTTCTGGTTCCTCTGGCGTCTGCCTTGGTTCTCTGGGGGCAAGTCTTTGGCTCCTCACAACCACTATTGAGCATTTTTCTTATGGATAATCCTTACATACACAAGCACACTCTCACAAACAGCTTCAGGTGCTTGGATTCAGGTACTTACTGATTCACTTATATGCAGAAAACCCCTGTTATTTTCTTTTGCTGTCATTTATACATTTCGTATTAAATAATATTGTATATTTTTAAATGACGGTATCAAGGCGTTGTTTTTTTGTACCTGTTGGTTGGTTTTGCTGTTCTTTTTATTTCTCTCTTTGCAGATGTAGAAGCAGACTCAGAGGGTGTTATAGGGTTCTCTCCCTTTCCTTTTTCACCTTTTCTCCCTTTTAGCATTTTGTCTCACCTGTTTCTCTTCTTTTTCTTTGCCTCTTCTAACTTCCCGTTTCAGTGTCCATTGAACATGAAATAGTCCCAGCATAAAATGTAATAAAGTTTCTTGCATATATAAATCAAGCATAGCACTATGGCGAAAGCAGTAAGGCTCTACTTGTGAAAGTAAAATCTGTTGGGCTCTTTTTGGTTTTAAGACAACCATTCTTAATGCTACATTGCCAGACAGGACAAAAAAATAAATAAAACATTTATTTGATTACTTTAATTCTTTTTTTAAAATAACAAATTCTCTTTTATTTCATGTTTTGAAGATTGCAGTCTCAATGTCTGAAATTGAGACTGCAAAAGAAATTTTGGTCACTCATTATACCATCTCATTTCATTTTACCCCGAAACTGATTACAGCAGTGATTGACAAATTTTGACAAATATCCAGAGTTCCTCCAGTCGCTCGGAATGTGTCGCTCGGAGTTCGAGTGACACATTTCAAGTTTTTGTTTGTACAAATAAAAATCTGAAAAGTGTTTAATGTATTTCCATTCAACCTTGTTTAGCCTGATTCTACTAATTGAAATGCAGGGCAGCCAAATGCCTTCAGAAGCTACCTAATTAGTAAATAGGGTCCAGCTATGTGTCGTTTAACATACATAGAAATACAGCTGTCCTGTTAGAACCTCTGAGGTGTATTAGACAGTGAGGGAACAAACGCCAAATGACAACATGCATACTTGCTCCCTGGTTGCACATTTGAAGAATTATTCATAGAGCTACATTTGTCTACATTTCTGTAGATCTTTACCAACAGTTATTTCACAATCACATGGGCATTAATGTTTTTTATGAGGGCTAAATGTCCTGAACCCTGTCATAATATCCCTCTCTGTATAACTGATGGATTCCTCTTGCAGACATAATTCATCATGAAGTAATGTTTCTGTCCCCACCACCCCCATTTGTTGCCAACAGATGCATAAGTACTGTACAATCTTCTAATGTGCATACCATCATGTTATTTTTCACATATATACATTTCTGGCTACTGTAATGTGCATTCCTGTTTAACATAATCAGAAAATGTCATAATATTCCTCAATGTCTCTCCTTTTGACTAAGCATAGTCACTGGTTGTCTCATTTATGCCTTTGAAAATAGATGGCTGGTGGAAGACCCAATTTCAGACAAGGTTATATAGAGAAAAGGAATTTTCACTTAAAATAAAACCAAGGACACTACAAAGACTGGAGTTGCAACAGCATGAATCAAAGCCTAAAGGCTGGGTAAGAAAAAAAATAAAAGAACTTGACACCTGGCAAGCACAAAACAACTACAGACCAGGACCTGACAGCAAGGTGAGTAATACCAGAACATTTTCTGAGGGAATAAATGATGGATACCACAAAGGCAAGGTAATTAAAGGGTTCCAATGTAGTCTGGATAAACTAAATCTTAATTTAAATCTTTTCTAGATCTTCATAAGTATGGAAAAATTACAGTAAATGTTAACATATTTGTTCTTCTAATCTAGACCTTACTTCTTCTCTCATAATAGTCTTTGTTTTAGACAAATTCTGTATTTGAAGTCTGACCTCTGCAGATATATCTGCTGTCAACTCTTAAAGCTTTGTATTTGCAGTATAGTTTTATATCTTGGAAAAAAAAAATTAACTGAGCGATGTAGAGTGTGTGAAAATATACAATGTTGACATGTAACAAACTAATATTTGTCATACTGAGAGAACAGGAAAATGCTGGATGGAGCTAGAAGTAAAAAATTATGTTAGATGAGAGCTGAAACATCATAATTAAAATATTTCCTACCATTTAAAACAGCATAATTGTTTTTCCTATTTTCTGGTGCTTTTATCATTCCGTTTTACGTTTCCACTCAAAAGGCAAAATATTGCTTTGAATAATAACTTAAATACATTTAGACAAAAAAAATACTACATAATTTGTTCTAAAAGGTGGAACGCAGAGAGGCGCAGCAGTTATCTCTCTCTGCTCAAAGCAAGGAAGGTTTTCATTTAACACTTGTGAAAGAAAATTGGGCTAATTGGTAATATTAACATGAACTTCGCACTTCGTGTGTTGCCCAGGGTGCAACGATTGTTTCACCCCATGCCAGCTTTCCCAGCACCCTGCATCACAGATTGATGGACAGTTCTGTGAGACTTCAATATTTTTTCTTGTATAACTTTCAAACATCATTATGACTGGCATCCAAAGAGGCTGTGATAACTCATGCTCATCTGCACACACAATACATATCAATTAAAATTCAAAGCAAGAAGAAAATTCATCCTGTCAGCAGTAGCTTCCTTCGTTGTGTTCTGTAACTTAATTTCCAATCCAAGCATACTGTGTATTATTTGAGCATGGATATTTTTCATGATGCACAAGGGACTTTGTGAAAAGTGCATCTCCTAAATAACTCATGATAATGAAATGCAAAACTGCAACTGCACGTTTGTATTACGCTATTCTGAAAGAAGAGTAAACATGCGCACAGTAAACGTGTTGGATTCAAAGATTCATATTGGATGAAACCAGTATATCTCTGGTGAAGCTCAGCTAAATAAAAAAAGTCTAATAAAAGTTACATCTGGGTTTCCGACATTAATATCTTATTAGTGTCATCTTTACCACTCCTATCTCTGCATTTAGACTATGTTGCTTTTAACTAATGCACCGTTTGCTTTTGCCATTATACTCCAGCGTTAAGTGCACAGCATTAGTGACACCAACTATACTAAAAAGCACGTTTCTATGTGTTTGAATAAGAATGAATTGGATTTGCTCCTGCAAAACATTTGGAAGCTTACAGGTGCTGCTCCATGTTTGACTGTTTTAATTAAGAACAATACAACTATCCAAACTGACAAACTGAGCTCTTTACAGCTCTTTTTTTTAAGAAAATGCTTTAGAAAATGTAGTGTTCCTTTTAAATGTATAAGTTCTTGAAACCCATGAATATATTTCAGTTCTACTCTCTTATTCCAAGAGCTGATGTGTTTTCCTTGTCTAATGACTGTCATACCCTGCTGTCCCCAACACCTCAATTTCTGCAGTAACAGGAGGGCGTACTCTGACCATTACCCCTTTTTATGTGTGTGTCTGTTCTCAAACGTGGGCGTTTTGTAAATGCTGTCATTCCTCTTTGGCAGGGGGTTTATCTTACAGACACAAGCTGTCTCTACAGTCTTTAATGGTCACATCACTGTTCTCCGCTGCTCAGTGATGGCCAGCTGTGTTTATTTGGTGAAATTGCTTGGATATTGACATTTTTATGTCAAGATTCTCCTGAAAAAGCGTTTATTTTTCTCTTGAAAGTCTGTCATGCATATTATGAACGTATGCAAAAGGTATTTCTATATATTAGTTAACACATAACTTTCTGCAGCAGAAAGAAAAACATTTATTTTGGGAAAAAAGATTCTTGTGAAATTTTTTTTTAGATCACTGGCTGTCAAAAACAATGGCAGAACAATTATATGTGGCAAAAACCCTTCACAAATAACTTGTCAACCCTGGTGCAGCATTTCTATTTTCCCCAAACAACTTACAATAATGCTATGCAGACCATGGAGCCTTCTATATACATATTTCCAATGCAATTTTCTAGACATGCTGTCTCTCAGGTAAGACAAAACAATATATTCCTTTTTTTCTTTTGATAAAATCTCTAGTTTAGCATGAGCAAATACAGTATGTTTATTTTATTGGTTTACTTGAAGTGCCCTGGGAAGGACATTGCATTTTCAACACCTCAGTTAGTCTGCTTTTGTATTAATCACATAATAAATGTCTTCTAGACAAGAAGTATTTTTCTTTGACTATGAATATGCTCATTTTTAAATGCAAAGCACATAAAAGAACCTGATCTGGGCATCATTCAGATGGAGTCAAATACAGTTCAGCAGCACAGGATACCCTCTCTGCACAGTGTAATCGCTTTAGGCTTGATTCACAGAAAACACACTCAACAAGCTCATCATATTGATCTTAATCACCCGTGTTTTTTGAAGAATATCAAAATATAGCAAGTGGGTAAGCTGACTATTAGCCCCGAATCAACAGAAAAGTTTTGTACAGGCTTCAACCAGCATGATTATCTTGCACCAAATTATCCCAGATTTAAAATCAAAACAACACTCCCACCTCCGATGCCTGGATAGCTTGTTAGAGGAATTCAGAATCAGGGAGAGCAAAAGGGTGGGGAGAAAGTGCTGCTGCTCATGTCAGATATGGATATGTTTCAGTGGATTAAATGTCTTTTGCCATTCTTATTAAATAGGAAAGTATGTATTGTGGTATATTTGCATTTGTCTGATGTGTTTTATTTCTTTTTCAGATGGAACTCACAAAACAATTATTGACTAGCAATGTCAGTCCCTCTTTTCCGCTCTTGCCATTGGCTTGAGGCAGGTTGTAGCTAGACATTAAGTCATACATGGGCACAAGATCAGAATATAAATGTATTGCATAACCAAATTTGCAATCTCATTAAAGGAAAACAAACTAAACAATACAAACAACAAAAAACATCACAAAACCACTTCAAACCTATGGTCTTATACTGAGGGAGCCAGCATATGAAGAAAACTCTGATTATGGGGTGTTGGACCAGAGATGCATCTTGTCATGTACCATGACTATAAACCCCACCACAAAAAACATCTATTCATTCTCTTATAAAACAATACATGCCAAGCATTCATCCTGATAGTGTTTGCTAAGTCCTTTTTGAGCCAGAATTGAATTTTGTACTGGGCGTGATCAGCTGTACTGCATTTCAGAAAGCAAGGTGTTAGCAACTGACGAGCTACTGTAAGAGCCAGTTGATCATCATGCAATGCCTCGCAGTAAAATGACAGCTCAGCATGATTGAAGACCAACCAGATCTACAGTGGCTCCAAGTTCAAGTGAATCCTCCCTAGAGCCGCTGGGAGTTGCTGACCTGAGTCGGCTTCCTTGCTTCACATTGTTTACACATTGCGCGCAATGTACTTTCGTTCACGTGGTAATGCTATGGTAAACACACACAAAAGCCCTTTGCTTACTAACAAATAGAGCAAAAACAAAATGCAAAACAAAGAAATGAAGCCTAGGCGAAAATTCAACTGAAGAAACTGAATTACTTACCTTCGTCCAATCAGAGGGTCGTCTGCCTCCGACGCAAGCCAATCAGCTTTGAACAGCACTTCAACGAAGCCCAATCAGCATCCAGAGTTCATCTTAAAAGGTCTTCAAATACACGACTCAGCCTGCTACCCAGCCAAAGCGCAAGATTACAAGTCAGTTTGCTAAACATGATATCACCGAAGCAATGTAGATGCAATGTATCAAATGTCTATCACACAGCTCT
The DNA here is from genome assembly GCF_011125445.2 of Fundulus heteroclitus. Taxonomy (NCBI): domain Eukaryota; kingdom Metazoa; phylum Chordata; class Actinopteri; order Cyprinodontiformes; family Fundulidae; genus Fundulus; species Fundulus heteroclitus. The sequence goes on along the minus strand of NC_046367.1, from coordinate 31,672,198 downwards.
GTCTTGACTCAAAATAAGCCATAGAATTAGAAAGCAAATACAATATTTAAACCATATTAGAAAAATTACCTACCAGGCTGGGTAAACGGGTCTGTATAACAGCAAAATTGAGAGTAAATTTTTCTTTAGCTTCGTTCAGTACCTGTAGCATTGGAGGCGGAGTCTGTGAATGTACTCTTTGGGTGTCAACTCCACTATAGGAAGTCAGAGTTGATAGACAAAGAGTTATTCTTTTCCATTTTAATACCTCCAGACTTTTTGACACTCAATTGTAACTACTAACATGTGACACCTTTATTTGTATAATTTAACTCTTTTAAGAGCTAAATTAACTCTGCCTTTGAACAAAGTCCACTAACACTGTATTATTTAACACTTTTGGATTTGCTGTGTGGTTGCGCAATGTCTGATTTGGACTCAGAAGACCCTGATTCAACCCACCTCCATCCCCTTCTCCACCATCGTGGCTAAGCTCTATCGGGCTTTTCCATGGTGCTTCTTCAACCTCGTCCCTATCAGAGTGTAATTCCTCCTGGACTCTTACTGCATTCCCTGTCACATCTCGATCGGTCCGGCAGAAGACCACCGTGTTGAGCCTGGTTCTGCCAGAGGTTTCTTCCCAAAGGGGAGTTTTTCCTCTCCACTGTTGCTGTATGCTTGCTCATCATGGACAGGTTCATGTAAATCAGTGTTTATCCAAGCTGGACATCTATCTTTCTGGGTCCCTGAGTGAAGCACTAGTATCAGCTCTCGCAATCTACTGGATCTCACCAATACAGTTCAAGCAGATCGCCTCACCGACCAGCAGTCTATGGACTGCACCAACTTCGTCTATCTCCACTCCACCACCAGTTTCAGGCCTGGGTGGGGAACATTCCTGTTCTCATACACCTGCTTATGCATATTAACGTAAAATTCAGCGCTAATGTTTCCTGCCAATGTCTGAGCACCAAAGTCTTAAAATAATTGTTTCAATAACATTTTTCTAATTGTCTTTTTCTTTCCGTGTGAGTTTTTCAGATTGAAATAAAATACAATGTCCCGATAGTGTACTGTATATTTCGGACTATAAAGCGCACTTAAAATCCCTAACTTTCTTCAGAAAATTGATGGTGCGCCTTATAATGTGGTGCACCTTACCATTGTAAGCTTACCATTGTACTTACTGACTGATTTTATGTGGTACAATGTGCTCATAAATCTGTTAAAATGTGTAAGTAGGACTTTGGTAAGCAACGAAGCCGCTCCACTCAATGGATATTCGGAGCATGTCTACAAGACTGCCTGACTGTAATGTCTAAACTAGAAGCGTATACATGTAAGGCAGGCCTCGCCTGGAGTATGCGCTAGCAACAATAAACCCTGTGAGTTAATTCAATATAAAAGTTACATTTATTTTGGCCTTATATTTGAAACAGAGCAGTGTAGTCCAACTACTCTGTCTTCCCAACAGAGACGGATAGCTCTCTCTCTCAGTAGAGAGCTATGTACGTGAAGGGGCGGAGTAATGTTAGACACTTGGGAAGAATTTTTAGTGTGCCTTGTCATCCGGTGTGTCTTATGGTCCAAAAAATACGGTAACTGAGAGTTGAAGATCACAATTCACAGCAGATTTAAAAAAAAAATGTTTAGTGGAAAATGCATCCAAATCATACCTGAACAATGGATGGTACCAATTTCTCCATGCAGCAAACTTCATAAAGTTATAATTAACAAAGGTTTGTCTTTTAAGAATTAAACTAATTCCAGTAAGTGTTAGTAAGGAATAGATCTTGCTTCTGTTATTCGACTTGATTGTAAAACTTATTTTATAGATTAATTGGTTCTGATTTCTTTGTATGTGTGGATTACTTGAATTGTTACTGACATCCATTGTGAATTTCTTTACAGTGGTTATGGTATGTGGTGTGCACACCTGTCTGGTACAAAATACAGGTATTGGCATTTTTTTATTGTTTAATAAGGCATAGTAAATCAGAAATATTTTAGACTGTGCACTTGGTGGTCTTTATACATGAATCTTTAGTCACAAAAAAATCCAGCTTTTCTACTGTATTAGTCAGCCTCTGAGAAGCATTGTGCTGGAGGGGATGTTGCCAGGGATGAACTATGTGCCAAGCTTCCACCATGTATAAACATGGTTGCCATTCTGTAAGAAAAAGAGCAAAATCCAAATAAAAGAAGAAAGAAATGTCAACAAAGCAGCCCCCTTTATCAGATCATGCGTAATTTAAATTGCAATGACATTTCCTCATCCTCCTTTAAGATCCGCAGAGGCACAAGTCGTCTGATTCAGCTGTTTGTTCTCCTCTTTTTGAGGCAGGGTCCAAGATGCCTGGGGAACATCAAAGAAACGTTTGAATTAAAGGCTGATGATCAGAACTACTGAGGACTATACACAAATCTCAGCTGACAGCAGGAAAATTACACAGAACTGTCCCTTTGGAGGACAAAATTGAAGAAAAAACCCTACAGAAACACATTGAAAAGAGAGAGAGTGATTAGGATGTCACTGAAAACAAAAATAAGGCAAGCATATGTAGAAGTTACTTTTGCCTACAGTTTTCTTTCCTGGTGTGTAGCAAGGAATTTTAATTATTTACATTTTTAAAAGTTCATATTGTCTGTAAATGTATACATTCCTCCCAAGACTGTATTTACTTGTGGCTGAGCCTGCCCATAAATGATGGCCCTGTGAATAAAACAACAGTGGTGGAAAGTGATGGATACGGGTCGAAGTGCTGAGAAGGCAAGTTTACAGATGAAACCCTCCCAAAGCCTCCATGAGTTCTGCCACCTGAGGTTCTTTAGTGACTGAAATCCAGCAAGTCTAGCATTTTATGTGAAACCTTTCCAGTGTAATACATTACTCAGTCTACCTTGGTTTGTGTGTGAAAACATGCAGCCTCGGGGAAGGGGTCTGCAGAGATGTGATCACAAAAGCTGCAAACCAGTTGTCAGTTTTATTATTCACCATTTTATTTTATTAAAGTGAATATGCAAGCCTCAGACTGAATGTGAACATCAAATATAGATTAGTAAAAAATCAACTCTGATCTGCCAAATTACTTATCACAGATAGATAGTTAATTTGACAGATTTGGGTTCTAATTTGGCAATCTTGCCAGATTAGAACCCAAACGTTTTTTTTATATACAAACATGCACACACATGCATTGATTGTTTTATAATATTAATAATAATATTAACAATACAATCTTTGTTAGTCAAGAAAAACAGATACCTGCATGCAGAGCAGACAGGAAATTGTTGAGGAGCCTACAGCACAGAATGAATTCCAAGTCAAGATTAGAAACAACTAGGAAGCTTACAAGTAAAAGCTGGAGTGCAGGCTCCAGCAGAATAATGTAAGAGATGTGCTATCAGCCACGAGTAAGATCACAGGCTTTAAGCAGAAGGATCCAATGAATGAAAGTATTGACAGAGCCAATAAAGCGGTCACATTTTAAGATAAGTTAGGTTTAGCATGCTCTTCTCCTTCCTCTAGTGAAACATAACCCCCCAAACCCCCCTTCCATATGGTCTTTTGATCCTGTCCCAATTTAACTTGCTCATCTTTCACCTGGATCATGGATCATGGATCCTGGTGTGGACCCATCATTGGGGGATGTTTGTGTCCCCAGCCTCTCCACATCTTTCCTTTGAATTCTATTCAGTTTTATTTATATAGTACCAATTCACAACTCAAGTCATCTTTACTTTACGAAGCCAAATTCAATCAAATCATATGGACAGATTGGTCAAAAATGTCCTATCTGAGGAAACCCAGCAGATTGCATTGAGTTTTGACAAGCAGCATTCACTCCTCATGAAAGAGCGTTGAGCCACAGGGCTTACTCCTCTGCATTGTCGATGGCTTTGTAGCACTCTCTCATTCTGAGAATGCATAAAGCAACAGTTGAGAGGAAAATTACCCTTTAGCAGGAAGGAAAACCTCCAGCAGTGTGAACGGTCATCTGCCTCGATCGACTGGGGGTTAGAGAAGACATGGTAGAGACACAAAAAGCACAGAAGCACACATTGATCCAGGTTCCACAGGAGAGGAGCCTGATACCTAAAGGATCTGCCTCCCATTCTACTTTTAGAGACTCTGGGAACCACCAGCAGACCTGCAGTCTGAGAGCGAAGTGCTCTGTTAGGAACATACGGGGTAATCAGAGCTCTGATGTATGATGGAGGTTGATCCTGCTTTAATGGCTTTAAATGTGAGAAGGAGATTTTTAAATTATATTCTTGATTTAACAGGAAACCAATGAATGGAAGCTAAAATTAGAGAAATATGATCTCTATTCATAATTTTCACCAGACAGAAATCTTGCTGCAGCAATTTGGATCATCTGAAAGCTCTGGACTGCATTTTGTGGACTTCCTGATTGTAAGGAATAGTCCAGCCTTGAAGTAAAAAATGGATAGTTTTTCAGCATCACTCCCGGACAGAATATTTCTAGTCTTGGCAATATTAAAGGTTAAAAAAGAAACAACCTAGAACACTGTTTCAGTCGCTATGGCTGTTGGCTGTAAGGTGAACAGGCTGCTAGCAAGATTAAATTGGAACAATGCTGAAGGATGAGGTCAGATGAGGTCATTCCCAAACTCCAGAAGACTAGATGACCAGTTATGAGGAATTTAAAACTCATTTTTAACCTTAGCCTTGCCATTGAGGTTCCAGAGCCATGGAAATTATCCTTCCTTGTTCCAGTACTGAACAAATCTCATCTATCAGTTCTTAATAATTTGTTGCCTTGTTGGCACACATCTCGAAAGTTCTGGAGAGACTTCTGTTGGCCCACCTGAGTAACCAACCAAACACTACCCAGGGAATCACTGACATTTACTGATCACCATGGAGTTGGAGTTGAAGACAAGATTATAAACCTGTCTCAGTGAATCCAGTGTCATCTATCTTAAGCAGGGAGCACTGCGAAGATCAAGCTCTATGATTTCTGGAATTGATTTAACACATTCCAGCCTGATTTACAAGAAACTTCAGTGGACACAGCTTGGTGCATCCACAATTTTCTGAATCAATGAACAATTAATTAGACTACGGTTTGTGAGGCTGAAGAGTTGTGTGTCTGAACAGTAGAACGAGGACACCATTGGGAACTGGACCATTTCTATGTTCCTTGAGGTTCTTCAGTCTGTTAGCAAATATGCAACATCTTGCTGACAAAGTGTTTTGTTTTGGTGCAACGTCATCTGTAATTATCTATTGGGGTAGAGGCATCAGAGGCAGACACTTGAAAAGCTGAACAAGATGGCCCTGTTCTGAGGACTCTTCTGGAGCCTGCAAAGCTGCAATAAAAAATGCAGCATAACTAATGGAACACACAGTGGAATATGGTTTATATATATATATATATATATATATATATATATATATATATATATATATATATATATATATATATATATATATATATATATATGTATAGCAACAGTTGAAAACATATAATCAGAGAGGTTCACTTTAACACACATCATCGCCTGGATGGTCCTTTTTGTTATTGTGCCACATAGATATTAGTAGTTTCTCCATAAATAAAGGCAAAAAGAAAAACCTTTTTGGCCTCGTCATGTGTATTTGTGCTGTAAAATTGAGCTGGACCTTTCTTTGTTGCCAGGCACATGAAACCCTTGCTGCATGTGAGTCTTTTTTCCTGACAAGGCTGGAGCAGATAGACATTCTTATGTTGAACAAAATATGTTCTAATCAAAACAAGAGAATAAAGCTAAAGCTGACCTTGTCCACAGTTTCCAAGCAAAAGCTCTCTGAGCTGAGGACTCCAAACTCTAATACTGGTTTTGTGTGTTTTTAACTCACCCATTGCTGTTTAAGTAAATTACCCATCCTTTTTCTCTAAATCAAGTTTACAGCTCAGTATTTATCCTTGGTTTATAGTGCCAGTTCAGATTTTTAAAACTTTTGTTCAACAGGGCTGTAAACTATAAAGGTTTGGATGGAAAACTATTTTAATTTAGTTTATTTACATAGCACTAACTCTAGTTCATAACAACTGTTACACTTTTAAGGTTGTATATATATGATTACAATTATTTTCATTTCCCTAAAGTATAATAAAGCATATATGCAAAAAAATTAATAAAAAATCACAAGATGTTTTAGCAATCTAACCAGTTTGAGTGCAATTTCTGAACCATAAACCCACTGATGTAAACTGCTGAGTAGAGTTAAAAAAAAAAAAAAATCACGCCGTAGGTCATCATTATTTTAAACCTCTTCCTAATGTTAAACCAGTTGCCTAACAGTGCTTGGGAAATAAATTTCACTCATTCTTGTTTTCTGCAAATCCTTGAAGCGTGACTGCACTGACTGGTGCTGGATGCCTCTGTCATCGCACCAAAGTGCTGTCATCTGAACACGCTACTCTCAACTCACCCCTCTCAAGGATTAGAATATAATAGCATTCTTGCTTTTGGGCACCTGTCAGCTTGTGACATTTTCAGAATCTGACAAAGCATTGAATCATCACAGTCAGTTTTGCACAACTTATGAGAATGTCTTTAAATGTCCATCTTGTGTTAACACTTTTTCAATCTAGCAACATAATGAGCCTGTTATGGAGGAAAAGCTGCATGGTAAATGTTGATGACCATGGTAACCAAATAAGACATACAGTCAGTGTCCGAAATTAACTTTGTTATTCACCGGCCGAGTTGGCCGGTAGATGTAAAAATCAACCGGCCAGGCATATTTTTTACCGGCCAAAATATTAATTTTGACCAGACCTCAACTTTTATAAAAATTAAGAGTGAAATTATGTTAATTATGGGGGGCGTGGTTGGGGGCGTGGCTGACTGGAACCTGGAAGAGAAATCTTTGTTTCCTGAATTAAAAAAAAATATATATTGTAGTTGATTATAAAAGACACAATATGAATTATCAGATTCACATCCAGCCGATAAAAAACACTACAGATTATCATTATTCTATCCATGTTGGCCTTATTTGTGAATGAGGCAGAGTTTCATCAAGCCTGTACGGTCAGTGGGGGTTCTAGACCAAATTTAGCAGGGTGGGTCAGGGTGGGGCCAGTGTTTTTTCACAGGGGCACAGAACAAAAGATTGGGGGGGGGGGGGGGGAACTTAACAGGTCAACATTTCATCGTTTAAAATATTAAGTAAGCCAAAGAGCCAATTGTGGCTCTGGAACTGCAGGTTGCAGACCCCTGATCTTTTCTCAATACAGCGGGAGCTTAACGTGAAACAGCTTGATTTTAATTATTGTTATTTTTTTTATATTTATTTTTTAATTATTTTGTTATTTTATTATTGGGTAAAACCATAAACGAAAAAAATGCAACTGATCCAAATGACCAGTCAGTCACGTTATCTTTGTCAGCATTTATCATCCTAAGAAATTTAACATCATGTTTTTAGTACAGGGGCCATAACAGGGGCCAGGAACAGTTCTACAGGGGCACAGGCCCCTGTTGGCCCCTGTTCAGAACCGCCCCTGTGTATGGTTCAAAATTTTCCCCTCAGCTGCAACACTTAAAGCACTCAGGGTTCACGCTGCGTCTTTACGCTGATCTCGCTGCTGGATTTTACCCTCGTGCGCTGCGCCCCCGATGTTACAGGTTACATGTAACGTAATTTTGCGCACCTGAATTCAAGCGCAACGCACCACGCCCACCGAAGCACCGCTGGTTCTGTGTCGTTAAAAACAAGAGCATGAAAAACAGTTACCGACTCTCCTACTGACTTTAATTGGGACATTTTGGTACGAGTGGAAGGACATTAAACGTAGCGATTCACGTTTTGAAGGCTGGCCGCTGATAAAAGCACCTTGCTCTGAGAGGGGGCGGGGGAGGCGCAGTAAGAGCGGTGAAGCACAGAGCCGCAGCGCAGGTAGTTAAAAAAAAATCCGAATAAATAAGAACGAAACTTATAAACAGACTAATTGGCGTTTTAGACTGTATCTGGTTAGCAGATCTGTTTTCTGATCCAGCGTACAGCCATGACTGGTTCTGAATGTGAAAGAAGCTGAACCAGCACCGCAGAAGGCGGGTCTAGACTGAGCTCTGGATGGACAGAGCTGTGAACGGATCGTATGGGTTTTGTTATTTTTATGTTACTTTTATTTTATTTGGTACAAACATTTACTCGCCATGTGGCAGCTAGCCCTCTGAAATTCACTCGCCAAACGGGAAATTTACTCGCATTTGGCGACTGGCGAGTGTTAATTTCGGACCCTGCATACAGTGTTGTGCTTCAACACATTATCTGGTCAGCAGTTTGATGGTACCTCCAGTTAATCTTCTTCCCGTGGATAACAGGGTAGACATTTAAAAGTGGTAATTACACAAGGAGCACTTTTTTTCAAATTTATTTCATCTCTATTCTGTACAGATAGATCTCATTGAGACACCAGGTCTAATTTTTTAGTGACCTGTTTTAAAGAGACTACAATAAGTTAAAACAGGCTATGACCAGTACATTTCACACATCAAAATAACATATAACTACTTCTGAGAACAGAACAAGAGATAGAGGCAATACAACATTAAACAGGAATAGACATCCACAAATGCTTTCATCATTGTCCTTAAATATTTTTAAAGGGGAAATATGTTTTCAAATTAGAAAATTGGATGGATGGATGGATGGATGTTTTCAAATCCTTCCTTATCACATTCTAATCCTTGGTTTTTGTTCTATATAACGTGGAACTGCAATGCTTTGGTCTGAATTCTTTGTCAGTGAAGTCTCTTGTAACCCATTATCAGCATCATCTGAGACAGCGTCTTTCTCATGCTGTTTTGATGCAGCCCTTCACGCCCCGCCCCTACCATTTCACACGCCATTTCACTCCACCCCCTTCGCCATTTTTTGTAGTTTAATGGCTGAGATACTATTATCTAGCGCAAGAGTGAATGTTTTTTCCCAAATTTATAAAATAAAATGTCAGTAACATTTCCATTCAGCCTTATATGTTCAAACCAGACTCAGAGCAAGAGAAAACAATGCTGCTTATATCATAATGCTATTCGAAATAGACACTACAGTTGTGCTTTCGAGAAACCATAAGTGAGCAGATAGTAAGCGCTATGATATCTAAAATAAAGTCTGCTGAAGTTTCAGAATTATCAGCAGCTTACTGCTTTGCTGTGTCCTTTGTTTCCATTCTCAGAGGGACTGAGCCCTCAATCAGATGAAGTCTCTGGGAAAATCCTTCATTACTGGCAAAAATTACTGAAGTATTGATCCTTGAAGTGCTTCTTGCAAAAGAGGAGGACTTTCCTCACTGATGCAGGTACATTCCCATGAAAAATAAAGTTTAACTAGGCTCTTCAACAAGGTTCCGATAATGGTGCCCGGTGGAGTGACTTGTGTGGGTTAATATACCCAACATTCGAACATTTAGATTAGTCCACTGACAGCTTCTGCATCCTTGAGTCTGGAGTGCAAAATCTAAGTTATAGCTAAACATAGCAGGAAAAATGGTGGGACACCTATAACCTAATTTAGATGTTCCGCAAGAATGAGCTGTGACGTAACAGCGAAGAAAATGTAACAGTAAACAGAAAAGTTTGAATGGCTAGAAAAATAACCCCCAAAAAGAATATAAATATATCTAAACAACATTTTGGACTAAGGTGTTGACTAAATTAAACTTAAGTCTAAATTCAACTTTTAGCACTTCCAGAGGCCCCAAACACAAGACAAGAGGTATTTAAGGGCTGAAAAAGTGGATTTTGTATGTTATGTCTCCTTTAAATCATTTATTCAATTAAGCAACTGAGCTCCAGGTCCTTCTGTGGTTTTTCCAATTGAAAGGAGGACAAATTTCCAAAGACCAAACACAATGAAGGACCACTGACTGTGCTAAAATCCTGTGAGCGAATCATGTTCTCTTGCAAGTAAGAGACTGATATGTTTATATTTTTGACCCACTCCATGGAAAGCCTTTGCATCCAAATGGACGTACCAGCATTCCTGAAAGCTAACATTCTCCCTTCCAGACGGAAGGTGGTGGGTACTGGAAAACATTAATCCTCATGCTGCAGTACATCTGCTGAATTAAAACTTAAAGAAGTATTGGAAGCAATATAAACTGACATCACCTAAGCAGCTGTCACAACATGGAGAATAAACACAATTTGTGGACAGACTTTGTTAACCAGGGAGTTGCACTGATTCTTTGACAGGTTGAGTATCAAAATATGTAACAGACCTTCTAACATCCAAGATAGACACTACCTTATATCTCATTCTTTTACAAGAGGGTACATCAAAATAAGCTTTTAGTACTTTAAGCAGATGACTTTGTAAATCTCACATAAAAATGGATGGATGGACAATGGAATCTCTGTAGGTGGAAAACCTGAAAATTAAGGCGGAAGAAGAGTAAACAAATGTGTTAACACAGCTACATTTCTCTAAATCTGTTATCGCCTGAGAAGGAAAGTCTCCAATTCACATTTGCCATCCAAGATACATTTTGCCATCTCTGGATACTTCATAACATAAAATAAACAAGTCAAGTGTGTTCATCTGTTCGAATCAAGAGAAAATTGTCATTGACCGTGTTATACATTTTTAAACAATGTCTGTTACTGTGACAAAGAAAACCAAATAAACATAGAAGCCCCCCCCCCCCTTAATATAAAAAAATCAACAAAATTAAATAGGGTACTCTCTGAATGTTTACAATGGGTTTCAACTTTTGAATGAGCTTTGGATGACGTGACTGGCCTGCTAGCTTGAATTAATATTTGTGCGTATACTTATTTCCATCTGTACAGTCCTTTTGCTCCTTTTATTTGTTGTGCAAATGCTCTGCATAGCTCAAAGGCTCCCCAAAGAGCCCTCAGATATATTTAAGGCATCTTATGTATCAACAACTTAAAAAATCTTGACATGAAGCAGCTTATACTTTATAAAGTGCCTTTCATCTCCTCTGATATGAGAAGTCATAAAAATGAGTTGTTTATATCCAGCGTCCAAAAGAGAAAAAAAAGTCAATATACAGTCAAACTAAGTTCATAAACTAAAGTATACTCAATTGTTGAAAGCTGACTCACCTTTGCAAAATCCATCCTTAAACATTTGCTTGTCACATGCTAGTCATTATACCAAATCATTTGTATATTGCTGACATTGTGTTCAGTATTTACATTGAGATAACAGTGCTAATTAATATTTTTGTTAATTTCTGTTAACAGGTCAATAAATGACTAAATGCTTAGATAAAAAAAAAACAAATGGGTTCAGTTAATTTACGTTGCTCCAATTAACATTAGAAGTCATCTCCTGGTGTTATACAAGAAAAACAGGTTACAATTGATGTACAATTATATGGAATCCAACTTGGTTCAAACTGAATTCAAATCAATCCATTCCAATATGATCCAACCATACAGTAACACTCAAATCCAGTTCAGTCTTAATCCTAATACAATACAGTTTAATCTAAATGTAGGTTCATTGTATAATAATGTTGGGAAGAAGTTATTTTTCTGAGGGTTAGTTGTAACATATGGGAATTAGGACCCAACATACACACAAACAGGTCAGTGGTTTTCAATAAATGTATTACTCGGGCAACAAGCGGGGCACAGGGAGCGCGCAGGCATTGAGCGGCGGATAACTCGATGAGGTTTAGACCGGTGCAATCCAGTACAGGTCTGGGTGTGATGCTCCGAGAACAGAAACCAAGGCGGCGGTACACAGGGGCAGTCCAGAGGGGAAATCCAGGTCCGTTCCAAGGTCCGTTAACTGGCGGGGTAGAGATGCAAAGGGATTAGGCAGGCTCGGTGACTCAAACAGAGCGGGGGTCCGATACACAGGCAGGCAATTCAAGGCAGAGATAGAATTGGAGGTCCAAAGGCCGGTCAGGTCAGGTTTACGGGCAGGCAGACAGAAACAGATCAGGGATCAGGCAGGCTTGTTCAATGGAACCTGCCTGATCCCTGATTTGTTCAGTCAAATCAGATCAGGTAACAAGAAGTCAGGCAGAATCAGGAACCCTGGAAAGTACTCGAGTGTTTGGCTTGAGACGATCTGGCACTGGAGGCTGATTTGGACTGGGTATATATGGAGGTGAGACAGGTGGAACCAGTGAGGATTAATTGCAGTGCGAGAGGAGTGGAACAGGTGTGCTGAATTGTGGATCAGCCCCAGTGCCAGGATCGTTACATTAGTAGAACGAATTGAGTTGTTGACTTTGCAACAATCCCGTATCCTGCACAAGCATTGCCTTTTGACAATGAGAAGTATCCAGCAGAAGCTTACAATGAGGAAGGAAAGAAAGCTGAAACAAAAAAAAAACACACAACAAAAAACACAGACGTGATCCAAGAGTACCTTTGAAGGCAAGAAAAAAACTTGCAACTTGCACTTATAAGGACAGAGAGTTAATGACATCAATGTGTCTCTGTTAATATCTTATGCTATGAGATACAAGCACTGAGGTTGAAAAAGTGTGAAATTAAATCAGTTGGGGCTGGTGTCATTAACAGGAATATAATAGTAAAATAAACTTTCTCCATCTGTGTTGGGCTCCCCGAGTTTTCTCCAGGTATTTGAAACTTACAAAGGGGTCATTCTCTCAGCCTGCTATTTGCTCACCAGCCTGAACAGTACCATCTTTTCCTTGCAAAACTGTTGTTTCCTTTTAAAATTCTGTTCATTTTCCTGTGTGCACAATGGAGACTCCTGTGCAGAAAATCTCACTTGATCTGCATTTTATTGTGATGTACTTTATGGGCATTAATTTACAGCAAAGCTGGTTTATATTGTAAAACTATTCAAAGTCCATTCAATTTTTCCGTTTTGACATGTTTAAATATAAAAACTTTAATGTAATTTAATGTTTCAAGTAACATACCAATGAGAAGCAGCGCATGATCATTAAGTTAACTGCTGTATGATTGTATGAACTGCTCAAAATTCTGTACAAATAATAATCTTAAAAGTGTGTCATACATTTGTATTCAGCCTACCTTTACTTTGTGCAACCTTTCCACATAATTTCAGCATCAAGTATTTTGGCATTTCTGTCCACCATCTTTGTACATTTAGAGACTGAAACCTTTGACCCATCCTTGCAAAATCACTCATGTTTAGGCATAGTAGATGTAGGGTTTTTCTCAGCATTCTACTGAATCTCTACTGTGGAATATTGAAACAAGTTATTAAATCATAATCCTATTGCATTTTAATTTAATACAGCTATTGAATTCCATTGACTTTTATTGTTATGGCACCAATTCCCAACATGTGTCATCTCAAGGGATTTTACACAGTCAATTCAGTCACAGTCAAATCATACTACCATATTGGTTAAAAAACGGTCTGTCTTGTTTGAATTTAAAAACAGAACATTTAAAGTCATCCAGGTTTTGATATCATGAAGACATGCCTGTAGTATAAGAAATTGAATGGATTCATCAGAATGTATGGATAATGTATGGATTTCTGAGATGTACTGTTGTGATTTTGATATGTTGGCCTACCAGCGGTTCTGGGATTCCACTTGTGACCTACCCAGGACCCTGTCTTGGAATTCATGGCATGGACTTTACAACAAAAAGATCCACATTATCTGAGATCCAACTGCTGGGTAGAATAGTAAATTTTTTGTGCTTAGATTCTAAACTGAGCCTTATGACTGTCCTTGGGTGAGGAAGGGTACATTGTGACCATTTGGTGGTACATATGTGTTATTATGCCGTATTATGCATTTTCTATACACGTTGGTGTGTAGTACATTTTAGGCAGCCAATTAGAAATTGATAATTTGGTCTCAGACCAAAAGTTAAGGAAGCTATTTAGAGACATGTATTCTGATTTGGAACAAGCAATTAAATTATCTGGTCAAGGACCAGATTTTTTAATATTGCAAGTTGGTTGTAGGTCTGGACAAACTGGCAAGACGTGAATATGCTTTGATCTAAATCTGTCATGCTCAGGTTGAAGGAGGACCCAAGTGCACAGTGTGATGATGGTGAAAGGTTTAATGAATAATTTAAGAGAACTTACAAAAAGTCATCTCACAGAGAATCAGGGAGGAAATACAGGAACTAAATAATGGGCACTGGGAGACATGGTGGCAGGAGGCATATGTCTATAAAAGAAAATAAGATAAACCAGTGGGAAGTGAAGATTCCAGGGAGTTTAAGTACAGAGGAATGTGAGAAGAAATGTAGGTAGAGCATGGGCGAAAGTAATCAGATGAGAAATGAGCAACATCTGAGAACAATTAAGGCAGAGAGCTGAAGGGGAAGGATGATGATAGACAGGGGCAAACTGAGGAACAGAAAGAAAATCAAACATAAACTAATACAAAATTATCATACAAGCAACTAAGAACAGAATCAACTGATTAATCCACAAATAATGAACTAAAAAGGCAATATTAGAGAATATAAAGAAATACTTAAAATAAGTAATCGAAGAGAGCTGTTATGGGAATAATGAAATCACTATGGCCTCATGCCACTCGGACATGTGAGCAAGGCTAAATGCTGCATAGCTACAGTGCGGGATGATGATTATCTAGGATAGACTGTCTTTGTTTTGTCTCATGCCAAGGCCACTATCGAGTATAAGGGAGAACCGAAAGCGGGGGGGCAGAAACAAACAGACGCAGACTGCAGCTGTACCGTGGGGTGCAATGACTTTCCATCTATCTGATCTCTGCTCTGTTTCTCAATAAAAGAGATAATCACTCCACCGTCTCCTCATTCAATAACTCTAGGAAGTCAGTTATTGTTTAGAATTCCGACCACATTTGGCATCAGCGAAAAGAATCTCCGACCAACGAGCCAGGAAGTCCGAGGACAGGAGTTGCTTGGCCGGCCCGGAGAAGTTATCCGGCCTCTGGTACCCCGAACGGATTTCAAGGGACGAGGAGGGGCTTCTGGTCTTGGAACGTCTCTGGGACGTCGGCGTGAAGATCCGAACCTTTCTTTCATGAGATAGTAAGATGATTATTTTCCAGCACTTTTAAAAAATGCAATTGCTTCAAAACACTTGCAAGCTTTTCAAATTTAAACCCCATTTAAAAAGTACTGCAAGAAATTTAAAAATAAGAGAGAAAAATCTGCAAAACTGTAATCTACCACACAGTAATAAATAAAAGCTAATAGAAATAATGAATTATATTCAGTCCTTAAAGCAAATAAAATAGGATTTGCAAAATACAGAACAGTGGCTGAAGTTTTAAGGTTAAATTAAATTAAAGTTTAATTAAAATTTTCAGCTGAAATACAAGCACTCCTGCTGGGAGGAGGGGGCTAATTAGTTTCACCTGGAAACAGAAGTCCTCTTGTCGGGGGTATAAGGGGCTGCCCAGCATGTTAGTAGTGCTGAGTGAAAGCGGCAGATGTGCTTAAGCATCTGACTTCTAGCTAGATGTAGTTAGATTTGAAAAGGAGAATTCTCTCTCATCACTCCCTAACGACCAATAAGTGTGAGGCCTTTCATTTGGTTGGTCAATCTCGTGGAGGACCAGTAAAATAAAATAAATAAATAAATAAATAAAAAAGGGTCTGTAAGCAGTAAAATCCGTTAATGAGTTAAAGGCGTTTCCAGGGCCAATCTCTCCCCACGGGGGGAAAGTTTGATTTCATGCTGAAAAGAATGGGCCCGAAAGCATGACATCCATAAATTATTGGATTAAACATGCACATTTCTCACAAAGGGGTTCATTTAATATTGCAGTACTGCAACTAAATAAAATAAAATAAAAAAAGGAAAATTTGATGATATATATAAAAAAACGGAAACTGAAACGGAACTAAAAGGGCGTTGCACGGGGGAAGCATTTTCTTAGGGATCGACCGGTTACATTCCGTCATGGATAATTGTATTATCGACTGCTAATATTGACGTATAACTTAAAAAAAGGGAATAAAGTGCCTGTGAGATAAAGAGATGTAGCCTTAAAGAGCTGAAGCATAAGATCGCGTGTAAGAAGTCGGGGTCCTAAACACCGCACACCCTCCCTTTTCAAGTAAGCAGGGCACTTAACATATTGAAAATATATGTTTCGGCATTGGCTCGGAGTCTAAACTTTTTTTTTTTTAAATGAAAGACCACAGATCTGTGGAACATAGTGTGAAAAAACAGGCCTGTGTGTTTTGTTTGTCAAAATGTCTTGTATGTGATGTTGGTGTGTGAAATCTCTATTCGTCTGTGTGGAGTAATGCATTAAATTATAGATACCACGGCTTTAACATTTTTTATTTTGTTTTGAGTGACTGCAGCACTTAAAACAAATGCATTTTGAGGACCTCCAATAAACAGAAAAGGTTTATCTAAAAGTTTGGAACAGGAAAAAGAAGGACAATTTAATAACATAGAAGTTTGACGTTTCACTTTAAATGTCCGGCCCAAATTAAACTGATACATGGAGAGATTAACATGGCTTGAACACAAATGTTTTATCTTTGTTATAGTGACAAAATTACTCAATTGTTGCTGTGTTTGTGAAAATATTTCAAGTGTGTTGCAGCATCTGACATGTTTTCTTCCACTACTGCTATGGATTAACTCTATTCATGTCGATAGAGAAAAGAAGCATCAAGAGAAGCATCACCACAGAATGATGCTGCCACCACTATGTTTCACAATTGGAATGTCATTTTTACTTCACTGTTATGTTGTACTTTGTGTTTTTTATTTGTGATATACCACAATATTATGTGGTTGTAACAGGACAAAATTTGAAAAGGTTCTGTGGATACAGGTACTTTACTAACTGTACTGTATCTCTAAACCTTGCTGGCTTTTTGGTTTGAATAAAGTTGTTCCTTGGTGGCTTAAACAAAGAAGTACTATCCTCATAAAACAGTAAAGACTGAACTGTGAATGATTGACAAGTCCAACAAATAGATGGAAAGGGAACACAATTACAGTCAAAAACCACATTAAGCCTCAAAATTATTGCACTGCAGTATTTTTAAAATAACAGGAATGCAAGACTTGTATGTCTCCCTGATGGTGAGTTTAAGGAGAATTGCATAGTTCTGTAAATGCACCTATAGCTGCACTGAGCATTTCACTGGATAAGTAGGTGTTCACATGTGGTCAATAAAGGATGGTTCTCATTCTCTGGACTCATATAGAGTTGCATTGATAGCTTAGCTATTGCTGAAAGTTAAAGCAATCAGCGACTCCCTTGTTTCAGCCTAACATGCAAAACAGTTTTCTGATTAATAATACAGTTCACGGAAAACATTTGCCTTTATATAAAGCTCCGTGGTCATTTATAATTCATAGCATAATGGTAATCAGGCTTTGTGCACTGAGCTCTGAGAGGGAAAAAAAAAAAAAAAAAAAAACTAAACTCCATAATACCAAGGTCGAAGCTGTGATACTTAGAGGGAGAAATGATTGATTGCAGCATTAAACTAACATAGCCATAGTCATACATAACATCAAGTGACATAAAACTGCAGTTATAGTCAATAATTTGTTTTTCAGACCTTAATTGCGTGAAGGCTGTAAGACCTTCACTCCACCAGGATCCTCCCCCTATTTTACTGCAGTTTCAACCATTCCCCTTTTCAGTTATTCTGCTACCCTGGGCCATGAAGGCTATAACTTTTCATATTACTAACTTGTACAGGGCAGTCAAAAGTAGCTGGTCAACAGCGGCGAATCGCCGTCTATAGCAGCTGTTGCCGCCGCCTACATTTCCCCGATTATATAATGGAGCGATATTTGTGCCTTCTGGTTGAGCGCGCAGGAACCAATCCGAGCTCAACTCTGAAAAACTCTTCTCGCGCGACGCTCGCGGAGAAACCGCCAAGCTGGTGTTGAGCATGGAATGAGCAGGTCGATGACGCGAGCGCACGTGAGACCGGTTTTGAGCGCGCGCGTGTTGTTTCACTGCGCGCTCGGAAGTTAGTAAATTGTCATATATTCACCTAATCTGATCTGTTTTTTATGGTGCTAGTAATTCAAATTCAACTAATTTTATGCAAATTTGTTCAAAACCTTGTTAAAACATGATGATAACATGTGAAAAAATGTTTTAAGAATAATAATAAAAAAAAACAATTTTTTTTTTTTTAAGAATTGATCATTCACTTTTTTTTTTTGCTTTTTATTCAATTTAAAACATGCACTCTGACTCTTCTATTCTTTAAATAATCACCTGTCTGAAAAGCTTCCAAAATACATCAGGGAGACTCTATTTTGCAAAATTCTCCCCTTTGGGGCTCGGGCACCGGCATAAGTGCACCCTCCTACCTGATAGTGTGTGGCTTGCTGCTGTAAAAATGTTTGACTGCCCTACTTGTATGCTTTTTAAAATGTCTCAATCCAAAAAAATCCCATTAATATGAATGGGAAAGAGATTCAAATGCTTCTACAACTTTGTGATTGTTAAGACCTAAATGCTTCCACATGCTTGCACCGAGAAACACCAATCAAATTTTTAAAGGATGACACGAAGTTGGGGTGTTCTCTAATGTATTCAGCTTTTCAATATCTTATCTAGTTTTCATAAAATTGGTGTAGTAACATTGTTGTTTTTGGGGTCAGATGTAGCTTTTTTAAGCCTAAACTTGTCACACGAGACCCACTCGAGCTGTGATTCTTTTTATCTACATCCTTAATGTTTGAAAACAAATTACTTCTACACCACACAAAGTACATTTATAATTTATACATCAAAGCATAGGTATTCATGTTGACTGTTAACCTGGGCATCTGTAATTTCTTTAATTACAGATTCCCAGATCTCGCGCGCGCTCAGTTCCTTCTCATGCACTAAAGCTGCTTATTTTCTAGTACACTACTTCCTTATTCTGGACTACTGTTTTTCTGTTCAAGAAACACGCTTTTAGGCAATTATCAGATATTTTTGTCAGATGTGAATTTCATAAGCATGTAAAATGTATCATGTAAAAACGGTCTATTATGGCTGTCAAAGTATTTTGTCCTTGTAGGGTAGCCGTTACTTCCTGCAAGAGAGATGTGTCAGGATTCAAGGTATTTTAGATGCCTTTTCTCATTGATCTAATGCTAACCCCAGACAATATATGTCAGTAAGTAACAGTAAAATCATGAAAGCTGTTAATAATGATTGAAAAAAAAAAACAGTTATTTTTAAGAAGGTTATTTTTTTCTGGTAATGCTACACTAGCTCGTACAGGTCTTTTATCATTTTAAATTAGCTTTTATTCTAATTGCTGGTAAACTACTTGGGAATGCACTTAAGCTTTAGGGCATTTTATTGCTAACCCTCTTGATTTAGAATGTAGTCAAGACAAAACACTGACACATATACATTTTTAATCTACAAAGAGGAGTCAAGCGTTGGTGTTTAAGTTGTTAACTTCTGTAGCTCTGTTTTTTAATTGCAATTTCTGAAGCACTTCACTAAACATCTTAAATCTTCCTGCAGTTCCCCTGTGAAGCCATATATCGAGCCAGTGAAAGCTGAATACCGTAGTAGGGCTTCAGTTAATGATTATTTTAGTAATCAAATGTTGTATTGGTTATTCTGATGATGAATTGAGTAGTCAGATAAAGAAAACTGGCACATTCTCCAGGTATTTGACTACTTAAGCTTATTGTTATCAGTAATATAAAAATATGAAAAAAGAGAATCAACATTTTATTGCTTGAATTGTAATAACATAACATGTTTTAGTGTAGCCATGGGCATATATAAAAAGGATGCATCTGCAAAAACAATTATACATTTTTTTTTCTATTTGTAAAAAAACAACAACACACGTCTGAATTCTTGTAATATGTTACTAGTGTTGATGTCCACATGCTGCGATACTGTCCTTTATGCACACACATTCAAACATATGTAATACCTTAAATATTTCTTTCATGCGAAGACAGGATAAAGATCCTTGTAAGAACTCAGTGAAAAATCCTACACATTGGTATAGGTATAAATCATGGTGCTGTTCTTAAAGCAGCATTGCATAAGTTTTGCCCTAAGTATTAGCTTAATTTGAGATATATTAATTTATTTTTCAGGTCAATATACACCACTTGGTATATATTGATGCTCCATACTCAACCTCTCCCTTTTCCAATTGGAGTATAATTTAAAGGGGTGAAAGTGGCCTTGTTTTTACAAGTAATTCAATGACTTCTCAATCTGCTGTTCCAAAGTGGTCTGCTATCAGATTCGAAAACACATATGAAAACAGATTAGTTTTACGACAGTGCAGTGTTGTCAGTGGCCTTCAGGGGCGCTAAACCTGGAAGTTACAGGTCTAGCGCCCCTAGTTCACAGTTAAACGGTGCTGCTTTAAATGAGTGGCAAATTGATATTATGTGCTGAATAGCTGAATAAAATCACATGAAACACTTAACTGCTTTTTGTTTGTTTTTTGTCTTTTCTGATTTCTCTTCTAGCCAAGTCTACAAAAACTAAGACTTTTTCAAATTATACACAACTAGTTGGGCCAACTTAATGCAGAAAATACGGGAGTAATTTTTTTAGGTTCCAAAAAATGAACTCCACTTGATTCTATGGTGCTGAAGATTACATAGAAGGGAAAATAAACTGTAATCATAGACCAGATTTTCAACAACCAAATAGTATATGAATACATTAGCCTATCATAAAAATTCCAAGCATAAAGGCTTTCATATTACAATAGCAAACAGAAACTGGTGCCTGCTTTTATTTTCTACAGGTTAGACGAATGTGTGCAGCTGCCCGGCAAAAGATCAGAAAGCTGAAACACATTTTAAAGGCTACTGAAAGAGACATTGCAACTAAGTAGTCCTGCCTGATTAAGGAAGGATAGCATTTATGTATATATATGTGTATGTGTTAAACTTTGCTAAAGCTTTGTCTCTTGATTCAGGAAATTACACTTTAAATGCACTTCACCATTTACATAACATTTATCTATATTTATAATGGTAGCATTTAGCCTGGATTTTTTCATTAAAAAAATTCATACTCTGAAATATCAGGGAAAAAGAAAACTTTGACAATATTAGATATAATATTACGAGACTTATTTTCTTTTTTTTAGCACACCCTCATAGTTAAAAGTATTACCCATTATTAGAGCTGTAATAATCTAAAACTATACAATTTTAACATATTGCTCACATCTGATACAAGAATCATCCTATATAATTTCCTTGTGTTTAACAATGGTTATTTTCCTTCACAAGAAGAGGATGATGCAACTGTAGGAACTGCAAAAAATTAAATTGAGGACTGATAGAAGCATTAAATCAATTTGCTGCCTATTCATGTTCATATACAAATAAGTTGAACAGTCAACCATTGACAGACCAGCATGAGGTTTCTGAGTATTAAATAGTAAAATGTTATACAGGGATCATTTTGAAATCCTTCCTTTTCACATTTAAATCATTCTGTCGTAGTCTATATAAAGTGGAACTCAATTTCCTTTATTTTTGCTGTGTCATTAATATAATATTAGAATAGCATCACTTCTGATATGTTCTTCTTCAGATCCTATTTTTTGCTCTATAGTTTATGGCTTTTCTGAATATAAGCTCTCTTAATTTTGTTACTGGGATTCATTTTTACTTTTTTGTGAATGACAGTCTGTACCTAAAAGATGCTCATAATCTGGTGTCTATGTACAGTACATTCTCCATTCGATGTGTCTTCCCTTCCCACCTTCCAGCTTGTACAGCCAAAATGTGAACCATGTTATTTTCCTTTGGAGCAGTTTTTTAGCTGACAGCTTTATTTTCCTTTATAACTCTACCAATTAAAAAAGCATTGAGGTTTCATCATTTCTAACAATTCTACAAAGTACTTTTCTCGCTTTAACCTCAAGTTTACTTACTGAAAAGTCAGTTCACTTGTTTAACTACAACTAACACTTCAGCTACTGCTCTTGTATATTAATTTGATGCATGTTTGATTTCAGGATATTTTAGTAAATGTTTTCATTCTTTTTTTAAAATCTTTCAGCTATCAATCCAGTTACTTTTTGCAGCTCAGTTGGCATATTTGTTCACAGTTTTCAGATGACACTTTGCTCTTTTGGCATATCAGTTGAACTAGTCGTATTGCTTTTTTTTTAAATGTCTGCAAATGTTATAATTTTTATAGGATAAAATGTTTTTAGTATGTATCCATGATTATCTTTTTTATGATAATTTCAGCTTTCAAAGCGAGTTTCAGCAGGTGGTTTATTTAATTTAGCAACTCCACTGAAAGCCTTGGGACAGTTTGCAGCTCAAAGAATAGTTACTTAGCAGATCATTGACATTTAATCTTCTTTTCCACTTTCAAAATGACAGTTTTGCTACTTTAGCAGTTTAGCTTAAGTCTGGTTGTACATTTCTGCCTTTTATATGATTGATTACTTTTAAGAAACTGATTTTCCATTGACTGCAGCTTCATCAATTTCCAGCATGCATATACCCCCTTCAGGAGATTAGCTGGTAGTTATGAAGCTGAAGGCGCAAGTTCAATCGAAGAAACTCATCGCCTGCCTCCATTCAATCAGAGTCCGATACGCCTCTGATGTGAGCCAATCAGCTACGAACCGCACCTCCATGAAGCCAATCAGCATCCCACGCTCATCTTAAAAGCAACTTCAAATCCACGTCTCAGCCTGCTAACCAGCAAGCGCAAACGGATTGCATGTTGGATTTCGAATCAGATGTCCGATTCAACCCACCCCCAACCCCTTCTCCACCATCATAGCTGAGTTCATCTAGCTTCCATGACGTTCCTCCATCCTCAACCCATCAGAGTGTTTTCTCCCTTCAGTCTTCATCACTCCCTATCGCCTGTTATTGGTCCGGCAGAAGACCACCATGTTGGGCCCGGTTCTGCCAGAGGTTTCTTCCCAAAGGGGAGTTTTTCCTCTCCACAGTCGCTTCAAGCTTGCTCATCATGGAC
The DNA here is from genome assembly GCF_011125445.2 of Fundulus heteroclitus. Lineage (NCBI taxonomy): Eukaryota > Metazoa > Chordata > Actinopteri > Cyprinodontiformes > Fundulidae > Fundulus > Fundulus heteroclitus. Next base: position 31,649,321 of record NC_046367.1, on the reverse strand, counting down.
AGTTCATGCAAACCTGTGTTTATCAAGTTGGACATCTATCTTAAACAGATCACCATATGGACTGAACAAACTTCTTCTATCTCCACTCCACCACCAGTTTCAGACCTGGGGGGAACATACCTGTTCTCATACATCTACTTATGCATATTAAAGTATAATTCAGCATTAATGTTCCTGCCGAGGTCTGAGCACCAAAGACTTAAAATATTGTATCAATAAAATCCTTCTAATTGCCATTTCTTTCTCTGTGAGTTTTTCAGATTGAACTGCATGTGTTTATTTAAAGATTTTTGTTTTACTTTTGCACAACTATTTTTGTGTGGAATTCAACTTTATTAGCATTTTCAGTTGAAAGTATTGCTTCTTCAGCAGATAAGAGGACGGTTCTGCTTGTTTTAATGTTTCTGGTAATGAATGAATGAATTAATTGATATAGAAGTTATCTTATATCAACTTAACCATCTCCAGCAGTGGTCAAATAAAAACTTTAAACTTGCCACCATCACTCTGGATTTTTGTAGGAAATTCAAATTCTTCTAGATGTATACTGTATTATTGATGGTAGTGGGTTTTTATTTGTAGCAAATATGGAATTAATTTCACATAAACATCGGTACAGTATATCACCATATGCAATAGAAAGGGGAGACAATTTGTTTAAATCTGTTGATTTGTTTTGAAGTGGTTAACATAGACAAATCTGCAGAATCAGTAACCCATCAAAACAATGTATCATAGTATTCCCTCTGTCCTCCCAGCAGGAACACTGATCGAGCAAGTCGAATCTGGATTTCTGATTCATCTCTTTTTTTGCGTCAATTCAAATGAGTTTACCATTTCTCCAGTTTGATATGTACCAAGAAATGTATTTTCACTACTGTTTCATTTGTTATAGGTTGTCAATAAACAGAGGAGTGCAATTTTGAATGACATGTGAAGGTCTGTTAGTGGCCAGATTCCACCTGCAGTTCTCTGGCAGCTATTCTCAGCTCATTCATACAGTTGGCACCACTCCTGTGATTCTGATCAACAGTGGTTGTTTTGCTTGGCACAGCCGGGACGGAAATGAGGATGTGTGCATCCTTAATTCCGAGCAGATGGAATCTTAATGGATGCGCCGTGGACTGTATGAGGTCACATTGAAAGACTCAATTGGAGAGTTTGGTTTATTCAATTAGCTGACTCCTCAGAGTTGTACAAAGGGCCAGGTGGGACTCTTGTAATTCTGAGTCAATCTACTTAGTAAACAGTGCAGCATGTTGATACGGTGAGAAGACTGACATCATGTTATCATAAATTAGAAGCTACACAACTGTTTTAATGAGCTGATTATTAATGTTTATTATGTAAAGGGATTGCAATGCATAGCATCATAAGAAACATGATGCTTGTCTGATGTTTTTGCATTGGCTCTGATAATTTATTTTTTATGTTTTATTATGATATTGCGATTTATTAGAAAACACTATACAGAAAATAGTGATTAAACATTGTTTTCCGCAGTAAATATATATTCTCTTGGCTATATAGTGAACAAATGTACCCCAAATGTCCACAATAACCCAAGTATTCCACAAATAAATCAATCCAAATTGATCTATTAAGCTTGATCAACTTGATTGACAAAGTGAATAAATACTGAAAACAAGAAAAGGAGATACACAAATGCATGGAACGCCAATGAACCAGTGAAAATCTGTAATTATGCAAAATTTAATCTTGTTATTTATCAATGAAAACTTATTCAGCTGGTTTATATCAGTCCAACTGATGGATTTTAAAATGATTTCTCATCACACATGTGGTCCTACAAGAGGATGTCATGATGAGTAAAAGCAAAAAGCTGTCTTAAGACCTTCACAGCATTTCTGTTGCAAAACACTCTGATGGCAGTATTAGAAAAGTATAGCTAACATAGAGGAAATACAAAATTTCCTCTGAAGGGTCCAGTAAGTACAATCTGGGTAATAAACTGAAAATGGAATAAAATTAAAATAAAAAAATAACTTCAGCATAAATCAGCCGTGTAAATTTACTTCTTACAAGATTTCCGACAGGAGAACAAACAGGATGATCAGAAAAGTGGGCCATTCACAGCAAAGCTTTTAGAAAGCCCTGAAGTTAGCGGACAGTTGTTTCAAAGAAGACAGTAAGTAGTGCACTTAAATGCTCTAATCGTTCTATGCTCACAGTGTAAAACTCCACTTTTGAAGAAAAAGCACATTGAAGCTTGTTAGAAATTTGCTTTTAGACCAATCATTGAAAAACTGACTAGAGTCCAGTCACACATCAGACCAAAAGGAAACTTTTTGGATGTGACTGTAAACGCCGTGATTGCATGAGAAACGGTACGGTACATCAGCCATCACTCCAAATCTGTATGGAAAATGGCAGATCAGAGCGCATAGAGGAGAGAACAATTATTTATATCATAATACTATGATACTAAAGTAGCTCATTAATTTATGTAAGTGTTTATTCCCCCTTCCATTAACTTACTCATGACCTTAATTTATGGACCTATTTGTATTGACTTGTTTGTATGTATGCACTTTCTAAACATGTGACAATAGGACAGAGATAGACAATTTATTGAGGATATACTCTACCCTCTTGGCTAGTTCTTTATGTAATTGTGATATTAATTATATAATGTGATGAATTCCTATCGTGGATGGACTTCTTATCAAATATTTCACAAAATATTGTAAAACTGGTGTGGCAGGACTTTATGGTGATTAAAGTTTCAGGAGGCTTAATTACACTGAGAAGTTCAAAAAGAAGAACGGATCATAAATAATGCAGACCATTTCTGAAAGATTGTTTAATATTACCCAACATTAAAGATGTTGAAATCAGGCCAGCTGACAGTCTTGTCTAATCAGAGATGGGTTCCCATACATGACATGCTATAACTATTAGAAAAATAATTTATATTTACCTTTCAATTACATTATCAATACTGTATTCCGTTGTCTTCTTTCTCTTTCATTTTCTCCCCCTTTCAGATTATTTAGTATTCTTTTTAGAGCGATTACAACAGTAATTATTCATAACTTTAATCAAAATTGGAATGAAATGTATGGTAAAATCATGTTGAAAACAAATTTTTTTTAATCTTTTTGCTTCCTATCCTAATGTACATCATGCAATATTTGCTAATTGCTACGTTGTCTCCCAAAATAACCCCCTAAAATCTGACAGGTTAACCTGCACAGAAACTAAGCTGCACACCGCCTTACAAATCAGTCAATCTTGCTACAGGAAAGTCAGTCATATTGATTTTGACTTATACAGTGGTGAGACAAAATAAATTCATTATGGCTTTAACACATACCCATGAAGTAAAAACATTTCTTAAATAATTACAAATAATTGAACCAAAAGTAATGATTTAAACATATCTATTTCTTGGATAAAGGTGGATTGATTAATCTGATCCATACATATGAAATGTTCTCATGTATGAATAACAATTTGGGCACTTTATAATATATTAAATTTGTGGCCCTTTTGAGCTCCAAATGTCAAGGAGTTGGATGTCCGAATCCACCCTCAAACCGTTTTGATTGAATAGTCCTTTTCCTTCCCTCCTAATTTGAAGTCAGTTTTAAGTTGGATAGCCAACATGCAATATCTCAGTGGTTCCTTTCAGGCAGGCTTAGCTTGTCCTGCTGTTTGCTGTCACAGAAACAAAGTTAACAAGGGGTGTCAAACTCACTTCTATTTTTGGCCACTTTGGCATCATGAAGACATTAAAATGGTCGGTTGCACCTGTATACTGTTGATGACACTTTTGATTTCATAATTTCATTCTAGTTCACATAAAAATGTTAAAGGATTTCACAGTAACATACAATTAGGACCTTTAGGCACATTTGAACAGTGCATCTGTAAAAAAGTTGACATTGAGGTGAGTTAAATTTTAAACTCATCATTCTGCATCACTTTTTTTTTACATTGCTGGGTTGTTTTTATGTGTTGTGGAAAAGCTGACATGTAGTGGCAGGATGCTGTTACTGCAACGTTACAAAAAATCAACATTCGCTACAGGATGCACAGTTTTAGTCACATTATACACTTTAAAAGGACATACGCCTCTACTTTATGACATGATATGCCTTTTTTGGCTCTTGAGGGCTGGATAAACTGCATTGACGGGCCGGATTCGGCCCGCAGGCCTTGAGTTTGACAGGTGCTGTATTCTGTACTCGGTCCTGAATGCATTTGCGCACTTAGGGACCATCAACAAATTCAAGTTGACTGAAACATGTAAACAAAAAGTCCCCCAAAAAACAATAACTTCCAGGGGTTCCAGACACTTAGAATCAATGCTTAATTGTGTTACTCTACTGGACAAATTAAAACCAATTTCTATTAATGTAGTCTTTTTTTCTTTTATATTAATATTCCATCCATCCATTCATCCATCCATTCATCCATCCATCCATCCATTCTCTTGCTTATGCAGGCAGGATCATGAGGGTGGCTGTCTTATCACTGGGTGAGAGGCAGGATACACTGGACAGGTCACCAGTTATAGTAATATTTTTATGGAAAAATAATTGTTCATATATTTCTGACAGATTTCAATGTGGCTAAATAAAATGAAATAGAGGTTTCCTTTAATGTGTTCCTTTGTGGTGCTGATCAATTATCTACATAACCGTGTCATCCCTTTACACACCCTGGACACATTTTGTAACACCTTTGCTAACCAATGGGTTAGAAAGTAATGTTCTATATATTGTTATGATAGACTGCTGCTGAAAAGTTCTTTAACAAAATACTTTTAATCAAGAGAAGGTTAGTCATAGGCTCATATTCATGTTCATATTTTTAAAGTGCTGATCGGAAGACCAGGGATTACCACACAAAATAAATGGGAACAGATTGAAATGAAAAGTTTAAAAAAAAAAAAAAAAATTCCATTCAGTCATTATTAACATATGTTTTTAAATGTGATTTGATCCATTGTGTTATTATTTATGGTGTTATGAAATAGTTTTTGCCCTTTTACAGATTTATTCCGGGTTTTTTTTTTCCTACAATGCAATGTATCAGTTCCTTTATTAGATCATTTATGTTAGACTAACCTAAAATATTTTATTTTAACACAGAAACAGTTTTTCATTTATTGTACATTTTGACGGGGGATCACACCAACTTGACCTTGAGTAAAATAAAGACTGAATTTTGGCGTACTACTGAGCCCCATTGGAGAGTTTTCCTAGATGAACGGCCAGATAGAAATGAAATTGCTACTACCAGACTGACTATTTTAGGCATTAAGAAGTGAACTTGGAAATGCCGTGGCTGATGTAAGTGCTCTCACAGATTTCAATTATTTGGGTTCCTTGTGGCACCTGCACTGTATCTGCACCGGACCCCCATCATATTTGGTGTAAGCCCAGCATGCTTCAGGTCATTGTGCTGGTATATAATCACAACGACTTGGTGTTTAAGGTGAAAAACTGATTGTTGGACATTCCCCTTCACAATTTTCTTGGGGAGAGCAGAATTAATTGTTACATCAAATACAGCAAGTTGTCTAAGTCCCAAAGCTTCAAAGAAGAAACAGATTATCACACCACCATGCCACCACCATGTTTTACTATAGTACTGTCCTTCAGTTACAATAGTGTGTTAATTTAACACTATATTTGAGATATCAGACACATTTCAAAATGAAAGGTATGGAAATATGTAGGTTTAATTGGGGTTTAGAGTTGGTGATGTGACAAATTCATCTGGAGCCAACCCTGAGACTTTACATTGATAGTTATTCCAGAAAAAATAAATACATCTGAGTGGTTCCTCTTTACTGCTCTATTCAATAATATTACAGTCATAGAAATGTCATAAAAATCTTAGTCAAGTATGGTAAAAACAATTCAGCATCGATTTGACGTCATTTCATCACATTACCTAGAAACTATTGATAATTTTCCATAAAAACAAAACACACACACACACACATATATATATATATATATATATATATATATATATATATATATATATATATATATATAAATAGGCTTAATGCTGGGAGCGAAGGTTTGATTTCGGTGTAAAGACAAAGTATTGGTGATAAGTTAGCACCAGAACCAGTATGTTGGAGAAAGCCCCTGGGATGATTGCGCATTTTGATTAATTTCTAAAGACGGAAGTAAAATGACTGTATACCCTCGGCTTTTACAACTCAGTACCATGTGTTGCTTTCAGTGCTCATAAATATCAAAGTGCATTTCACTACTGCTCATTTCGTCTGACCTGGATCCAAGCTCCATAGTAAAACAGTGCTGTCTTGTCTCTCAAAACATTCCTTATGTAGAAATCTAATTAGAGCAAACATCCACCATCTTTAAATTTATGCACCAACCACACAGCAAACCCCTGAATAGTAAATGCAAAGAGATATCTGGGCAGCTAATGGGAAGAAGGTTAGAGAGAGCTGAGGTCAGCACCTTTAGCTGAGATCCACTCTTCCCTCTGCTCTAAAATGTTCTCTGAAAGCTCAACCGTTGCCTTTAGGGACTCCCACTGTGTGCTCAAAAAAGGTCTTTTAAGGGTATACCCTCATGGCAGAGTGACAAGAGAGCCTGTAGGATGCTTTTATACCAAAAGGGAAAATTGTGTAGTGACCCTTGGTTTTGAACTTTGGCAGACTTTTTAAATTAGTCCTCCAATGTGACAAGTGCAATCGCTGACGTCAATAACATTCTGAAACCATAATGACAATCCTGCAAGAAAACATGTTCACTTTAGCTCAGCTGAAAATGTGAAATTGCCTTGACTTATTTTTAGTGCTGGAAATAAGTGATAGAGGTCAAAGTGCATGACCTTAGTTTTCAGCACACTCTCCCAAAAATGAATTCAGAATTCCTAAAAAAAGAAAAGAAAAACGGAGCATTATAAGACATTAAATTACATTAAAAAAGGGCTTTTTCAAAAAAAAATGTGCTTATAGTTTCTTTTTTTGAATTTTTACTTGATCATTTTTCTCATTTTGTTGACATCATCAATATGTATCTAATATAAAGAAGACAATACAAATTAAGTGCATACTTAAAACATAAAGATAGAAAAAATAAATAAGATAAAAGAACAACTTTGAGTGGCATGGCGATCAAAATGCATTATGCCTGCAAATAAATAAATACTTAAATAAATAAATAAATAAACAAAAACAGCTCTGTATGCCCAGGAAATCTATTTGCAACAAAGAAATATCTCAGTCTTACCCACATAATGGATTTGTCAAGCAAATTGCAAACGCATGTTACAACCATCTACAATAAATTATATGCCTTACATCTATATTTGTGTTTTTCAAAATTTGAAACTCTTGTAAACTTACTGCCACTATCTTGAGACTTAGGCGGTGGTAATAATTGTTTTACTATCCTTCTTGTACGCTTCACATTTGTAGTTTCATAAATAAATATGCGAGCACACAAACAAGAATGTATACAACCCTAACAAGCAATACAAAATGCCTGTAGGCAAAACTATCATATTAAAATTTTGTCTCTATGTGTTAGTAATAAAAATGTTGCCAAATGAAATCTTGTTTTCCCTGCCAAGCTGATGAAAAACATGCAAAACAACATTATTGTATATTTAAACCATGAAAGCTGCGATGATTCGTACAATATGAATTGATTACATGATCATAAAGATCATCAATTGTGGGTTTGTGAAGGACCCAAGAGCAGAAAGAATGATGAACACAGGATTTTATGAATGAGATCAAAAGCAACTCACAATAGGTACGAGGAGCACATACAGAGAAAAGTGCAGGGAAACAAACCATGAAGAAAAACAATGAAAAAAAACTATGATGAGCAGTGACAACCAGGGAGCCTATTAGTGTGTTCAATTTGCCTCAGAACTCGAAAGTTGCGGATTATGTCACCTCTACCTTTTTGTGTTTTGAGTTTATTAGTTCTGGATTTGATGCTTCTGAAGCATTTACCTGCTGGGAGAGGGGCAAAAAAAAAAATGCATTGCCCGGGTAGGTGCGATCAGTGGAGATGCGTCTGGTCCTTTTCTGGACTCGTGCTGCATAAACTGAGTCCAAATCCTGTAGATGGCATCCCACAACCGCTTCACGAATGAATGTCAATGTCAATGTCAATGTCAAATTTATTTATATAGCACTTTAAAACAGGCATAGAACTGCACCAAAGTGCTGTACAAGAGTGACAACAACACAAATGAATAAAAACAAAGTATCAAACACTAGTTTAATTAAATGCCAAAGAATAAAAATAAGTTTTAAGAAGCAATTTAAAATGATCCAGGCTGTGGGCACATCTAATTTGGAAAGGTAGATTGTTCCATAGAGAAGGAGCAACAGCAGAAAAAGCCCGATCTCCTTTCCTCTTAAGTCTGGTCCGAGGAACTGTTAGTAAAAGCTGATTATTAGAACGTAGGGTTCTGGACACGGGCTGAAATTTTAAAAGTTCCAGAAGATAAGGGGGAGCTAATCCATTTAAAGCTTTATAAGTTAATAAGAGAATCTTAAAATCTATTCGATAAAAAACAGGCAGCCAATGTAAAGAGGCCAGTATGGGCCTTATATGGTCACGCTTCCTGGTTCCTGTAAGAAGCCGAGCCGCTGCGTTCTGGATCATTTGTTGTCGCTGCATCTGTGATTTATCCAGGCCTCTATATAATGAATTGCAATAGTCCAAACGAGATGTGATGAAGGCATGGATAAGTCCTTTAAAGTCTTTTAAACAAAAATAAGATTTAACTTTAGCTAAAATACGCAGGTGATAAAAACTTGATCTGACGACAGAGCTAATTTGTTTATCTAGCTTTAAACAACTATCAAAACTAAAACCAAGATTCCTAGCAGAGGTCTGACAAAACCGAGCTAAAGAACCAAGAATCAGATCTGGATCTGTTGTGTGAAGACTCTGACCAAATAGTATAACTTGCGTTTTACTTTGATTGAGGTGAAGAAAGTTTTGTTCCATCCAAGATTTGACTTCTGTTAAACAATTGTTCAATAGTTGAAGAGATTCACTTTTGATGAATTAATTAATGAATTAATTAATTAATGAAGTCAAGTGACGTCCTTTTTCACTGACTTTCAGACTCGTAATACCGACTTTAGGGGCCGTTCCAGTTAAAATTTCTGACTCTCAGGTTAAGAAATCTGACTACGAAGGACAAATTAAATGCAGCATATATACGGAAGGAAGTGTGAAACAAAAGAGAAAGCTGAAACAAGAGAGAGCCATCAGGTGGAGAGGATGAACACCTGATATGAATGCAGATACAGAAGGTGAGGGGGAGAGAGAAACACAAAGGAACACTGGAAAGAATCTAATATAAAATGTACATAAAACACATGAATGAAGTAAGAACCTAATCCACAAACAAGGTAATTATAATGGCAGGAACTAGAGAACATAAAAAGGAACAAAAAACAGAGACAAAAAGAAACTCAAAACTGAAACACCTGAGGACTGTGACAAATTCATGCAAAAGAGTTTCAAATCTTAAATGATCACCATCATAAAATACATAAATGAATAAAAAGAATCCTGAGATTACTGCTGAAGCCACAGACGAGACATGCCTTTGACTCTGACTGGCACATTTAAACTGGTTTTATCCCCCAAATAATCACTAAGACAATCTTGTAACAATATTCAAGAAAATTGGAAAAATTGTTGATGCATTAGTTGACGATAGACTGACAGACATAAAGAGGGATTCAACATATTATTTACAAATCACCTAAGTAAACTCAGAGGAATCTCTGAATGCCAGCGTGGACACTCTGTGACCACCAATATAATTTGATGTTTAGGCTTTTCCACTTAATTTGTTATGTCAGAGGGATCGTCACATCTTCCTACGGCCTCATGAGGATGTCAGATCAGCTGATATCCCAGAGAGCACAGCCATTTTCTCTTCACCTGTGTCAAAAGATTTTTAAATTCCTTATAATTAAAAGTTTAAATTGTTCTTGTATTTGAATAAACAAAGATACATATTTCACGATTCATTAAGTAGAGAAGCGTCAACACGTTGATAGCCCTCTAGTAAGGTGTCTTCCCCTTTCTATTAAGGGATGTTTTATTTTAGAGTTCATAGTGCCTCACGTACATATTTCAGTGCATATTTTATCATGGCCTCTTTATAGTGGGACAGGCTTTTGTTTACATGTTTTATAAGCTCTTCTTTGACATGCAGCTAGTTTGCAAAGTTTATTATACATTGGGATGCAATTAATACACAGCAAGTTGTGTTTGAGACTAAAATCTCCTATATCTAACCCTGTGATGAGTGCATAGCTTACCAATATTCATGAAGACATGGACAAAGCACATATTACGAGAGGACAAAGGGTATATGAACACATTTTGAGGAGCAGACAAATCCTTGTGTCATCTTTTCATGAAGCAAGGTTTACTTAATTCAAAACATCCGAGGGTTGCATAGATGTACCTTCTCACCTTGTCATTAAAACGTTTTGTACTCTGCACGTATTTATACAATTTTATCAGACATTTCCAGAAACACTATTTCCACATCTGAAAGAGCCTTACTGATGTCAAAATATTTTCTTTAAAAAAAACTCTAAAACAAAGAAATTGCTACTTTGTCAAACCAAAGCAAATGCTTTCAACACCTAATGGTCACTTAGGATCTAGAGACTTCCTTAATGAATTGTATCATTCACAGTATTTTCAACCAGATCAAATAAAACTGAAATGTTAAAAGATGTTAAAAAAAACCCAGCATGAAACAGGAACTGGCTGCAGTACAATGTGGTGTGATCAACGTGCCAATTTGTCAAAGTCAGAGTGGACTGAATTATTGACCTTACAAATAAGCCACCTGTCGGCTTCAACACGTCAGAGTAAGGAAGACATTGATATCTGACTCTTTCCTGAGATTTCATCCAGTTCTGAACATGCTGCCATCATGTATAAATGAGCTGATTAAGCATTCTTGATAAACAGATTTTACATAAAACTCCTTAATGAGTGAAACTTCAACCTGACGCTCCCATTACCTCTGACATAATTCTTATCAAAATAATTAAAGAAAAAAATCTTGAGGACTGCTTGCTTTTAACAGTTCTCTGAATAAGTCAAGCATGTAAAGCAAAAAAAAGAAGAAGAGAAAACATTTCATCCACTAATAAAAGGACATAAAAAAGAAAGAGGGAGGCCAATAGATTGTTTGGCTCCTGTCTGACTCCTTTCCCTATATCATTTTATCACATCATTCAGTAAAAATTTAACATGTTTAACTTATTCAGAGTCAAAAAAGCTAATTATATTCCTTTCAACTCAGCTTTTAATCTTTGCAATTTGTGCAATTTTGTTTCACCATACAAATTACTATGTTGCGAATCAATGACGATTTGCATGAAAGATAAATCAGCAACCGGTTCCAGTTATGCATTTATAGTCTTTATAACATATATAACATAATATATAACATTTATAGTCTTATGACTCCTACACAAAGTTTAAAGAAAAAAAAACAGAATCACATACAAAATTATTAACATTTGCATACATGTTGATTTTTATATTGTCTTGTAAAAAATGACCATATGATTAGATTAGGATGTTATTTCATTATTTTTATATTATTTCCCTCCCTTTTAAACCCGTATGGTTCATATTGTCAAATGATAAACAGCAAAACAAAATACAGCGACGGCGAAAAGTAAGTGGAAACCTACAAAAACTAAATTTTTAAACGTCACATTTTATTGAGATACAGTATATAATTAATGGGGATGTATAAATGTATTGCAGTGCTTGCAGGGCTTGAAGGCTTGAAGAATACCTTGTCAGTTTGTATTAGAGTCAAAGGATGCATAATTACATTTTTTGAATCTGGCAAACATCACCTAAATACATATGCAAGTCTCCTTTATAAGCCATGAAAGGTGGAAAGACTTTATACATGCATTCTAAATGACCACCTGGAGTTTTTCAATTTTAGCCCAACTTCAATGACGACATAGATAAGCAGCATATGAAAAACAAGTAAAATAGGCTCTAGAGATGGTTACTTTAATATAATCTGTGCACATGTAAAATTTACATGGCATCATATAAGATTTAATGCACATCTTGCAACATTGTGGTTGCACATCATCATCACATGGATCATTTCATACGATCTGCTCTAAGTGTTTCATTTTGCCCACCGCATTTAATATGTTGTCTGGTAAATGAGAACTGAGCTCTGAATGTTGTTGGAATCATAACAACAGCTATTTTGAGAGACAAATGGTGTGTTAACCTGGGTACTGTGTAGCTACGTGAGGAATTTTGCTAGGAAAGATCCCTCCAACACACACGGATAGGTGGTCATCTGGATGGATGGATGGATGGATGGATGGATGGATGGATGGATGGATGGAAAAATAATACAAGTAGGAGACTGTGCAGTAAGGGCAGATTTACAGCATAATGAAGTAATACTGTGCAGGTATTTAAAATAGCACAGTCAGTCCAACTGAGTGGGGTAATATAAAGTCATACAAAATGTGCATGTCTAATTGTGCAAAAAACAACAACACTATTAAAATAATAAAAAACAAAAAAAACAAAAAAACAAATGGGGCGAAAACACTAACTGACCTTGAGTTTGTTGGGAGCGTAGATATGATTGGTTGAGCTGATTTAATTATGTCATAAGCAGAGTAAAGCTTGCTTTACATACAGCCAGAAATCTCAATATTAGAAAATCAGAATGTGTGCCCCTGTGCGCATTTTAAAAGGCACTTTTTTTTGGAAATAGCTCACTGCAGAAGCTGGAAGATGTCTTCCTTTTGCCAAGGAGCCCTTTGTCTGCAAAATTTCATCATCTGGAGCCCTACTGAGCTAAAAATGATGGACCCTGGTTTCCTTTGCATGCAGCGCTTATGTCTCTCTAAACGCAGCCTTAGAAGTGTAAGACAAGACCGAAAGTGGAGCTCTCTCGAGGCCGATGGAGGATTAATTACGTAATTATCTTCAAGCGTAAGGCAATCTCAAGGCATAATTACAAAGCTCTTTTCATTTTTACTGCCTTTGTGTCCAGTCATTTATAGGTTTCTTGTTTTCTACAAGATAGGATGAATGACAGTATGGTTTGAAATTCAATAACATTTAATTTATTGAAAATTACTAAGTGAGGCTTTGTTGAGCCCAGGGGACTATAATAATCACATGATTTTGAAGGTCTTCTTATTCAAGAATGATCTTCCAATAAAACATAGTCAATTTCAACATGCTTGGTTTTAAGCATAATCTGGGTATAGCTCTGAGTTAGACAAGCCAGCATTGAAAGCCTTTCAATCACAGTCAGGCTTTCTTTTGCAAAGGCAGTGGGGCCGACGTACACAAACAAATCATGCAACTTTAGTGAGCTGGGAAAATCCAGGTAGCTGCTCATTAACTCGTCTTTTCTTTCATCCCACCCGCTCTGGGGCTTGTTTCTCCTGTAGGCCTGTGCCCCTGGCAATCTTTGCATGCTGTGCAGATACTTCTTTGGAGTGAGATGCTGCACTGATCTGTCTTAACACCTACAAGGATTGAATGTTTGACAAGAAGCAATGCGATGCTAAAAATGGAAACCTACCTAAGGAAATTATATCTCAAACATTTATTCTTTCAAAATTTAATGAAGTTCCGTTGAATATATATATATTTCTTATTTGGTTTAGAAAACCAGAGGCTTACTGAGCAAGTTAAAGAATCAAAACAATCTGACAATATTTTCTGATAGAAATGGCAAGGTATTGGGCCACTATTTAGTAACATAAAATATATAACAGGTCAAAGTTTGGCAAGGAAGTCACCTTGATTAAAAAAAAAAGCTAAAGAGTTCTTTGTCTGGGGGCAAATATTCCTTAAAGAACAAACCACTTAGTAATGCCATGTACAACATTTATCCACTAAAGTGACCTCTTTGACACAGTTGTCATTTGTCCTTCTCTAATTAGGACAGTGATGGACATTCTCATTCTGAGTGCTGTTTCACTTGTCTTTGCTGTGGCAAGGTCACTGTCAGTCACCCACTGAATATGAAAGCATTTATGACACAAAAGACACAGTTAGTACCACATCACAGGAAACGTACTCCCTTCTCCCATTTAATATCTGATTGACAGAGAAAATGTGAAATATTAATGAGATAGAACTGATAAAGTTCTTCGAAACTGAGTTAGGGGTAAAGGAGTCACCACGTTCTTGACAATTCAGTGGCCCGCGTTTCAATATATCTTTTTTTTATATACTTGCCCCTGTAGTTCTCACCCATAGTTGCAGATTACATGGTGTGCTGGATTTGGACATACTGCTGGAAAAAAGGATCTTAAGGTTTAGAAATATTTCAGCATTTTTCCAAATTTGGACATAGATTTTATATCCAATTATTATAAAAGAATGCACAGAACTCAAAGAACCTTCCACAATGAAAAAAATGGAGATAAAATAAGTTTTTGGCCCACATTTAAACAAGAACAATGTAATTCATACATACAATACCTTACAACACCTTCTGTTGTATGTTAAGTCAAGGTAATTTAAATGTTATGTGTTTCTGATATTTTGAAATCTGTTTTGTTTCCATCTTGGATTCTTGCAAGATAATTTTCTCAGAAATTAAACAAATAAATGGCAGAGACACAGAAAGGGCCTTTAAAAGGTATTCATGACCTATTAAGTTTTTTCCCCCATTTTATCTTGTTACATTGAAAGGATTCAATGTTAGGATCATATGTGATATAGGTCAACATGACATAATGGATATCTGTGAAAGTAAAGTAAAATTATTGTTTTAACAATTTATTAAAAGTGAGAACCTAGAGAATGAAGCCAGTACATGTGTTACAAGTTCTGAAAAAACAAATGTTATTTATATACATCTCACAGAGCAACATTCAATCCATCATCTGAATGGATTATGGCAAAAAGGTAAGACATGTTTATATACCTAAACTGACAGGCATTTTAAGGAAAACATCGATTAAAGAAGCAGCAAAGAGATCCATTGTAATTTTAAACAAACTGATGAGGCTAAACATAATCCTGGAAGAAAACCTTTTGGAGGTTGTCTGTGTATGGATATATGTGGTGGTGGTAGTGGTGTTGTGGTAGTTCTCTCTTTTCTCCTGCAGGGTGGGACAGGAAGCTTGCAGCCACAGGTGTTTCTAATCACGGCAAAGAAGGAGAGCTTGCAAGGACACAGGAGTCAGCAGGAAGGCGTCACAGCATTTGCTCAACTGAGCAGTACCTGTAGGCTCCATCTGAATACCCTTACTGAGTAAGGATTGTTTAGCCAAGGCGGAAGTGTGTTAGCGGTCGCATGATAAGTGCTGTCTGAATAGTGCAGTCAGTCAGGAAGGAGGTAGGAAAATGAGCCTGTAAGCTTCTTCTTGTGGCTAGTTTTGCCCAGGAACCTTGTGAAGTCCTTATCAGCACTAAGAAGCCTTGAGTTATCCCACAATCCTTTGAGTGACATGACTACAACTACAATGGAGTAGTTTAGATGAATGCATATTTATGTGTTAGAATGGTGGTCAGTTCCGAACATAAATGTGAATTGTGTCTGGAACTGACTGTGTAGTGTAGTAAAACAAAAAAAAAAAATATACTTTTCACAAAAACTATCCAAGAGATCTGACTAAGCTTCAGGCATTTTGCAAAGGATGGGCAAATGTATCACTCTGCAGATCTCTAAAACTGCCAGAGACCTATCCCAAAAGAACATATACAGTATAGCAAGATAAAGATAAAGATAAAGATAAAGATTAACCTCAACCGATTGAAACAAATAGACCAACTCTGCTGATCAAAATATACCAAACACAGCTTTGCCCAACATTCATTGAAAAAAAATGTTTGTCAACCAACCACCTTAGGAAAACTTTATTTTTTTTACCTGCTCAAAAGATTATGTAATTATAAACAGTGGAGCGACATAATCATCAAGCCTACTTATCACAGTCTTATAGATGCAGAAACAATTCCCAAATCAGCAAAGCGAGACTCATGCAGAACAATGCCATGGGAGAGTTTGGAGAGGGGGTGTCAGAAAAAATAATACATTTGCTGAGCTTAATTTTCATTTGAAAAATAATCACATTTGTGCAGTTTATGGTTGGAATTTATTTCTGTTGAGTGGAATACAAAACTCTCATAAAAAGCTAGCGTGAGCATTTTGTTAATTACACTGAGCTGTTTTTTTATACTTTTTTTTTTTTTTTACTTAAGTTTCAGTTCACCTCACATGCACATTAATTTCACTCTTTAATATGCAGGGAAAATATCACTCCACCTTGTTAAATGAAGTTAGCCACCTTGTCATATAATCAAAGAATTTGATGCTAATTACTAATAAAGAAAAAAAACTCCCAAGGGGCATAATTTAGCCACACATCCACTGAATATGTTCTACAGTTTATTTTGGCAATATCACACTGGATAATTTTGCTGCTGCTGTTATTTCAAATCAGAAGCTTCAGAGGTACAAAATTAAATGTCAGAAGACTCACATTCAAACTCAAGCCATTTTATTGATAAGGACAGTTCTTTCTTTAGAATTACCCAATAAATTAAAGCGCCTTTGAATAATCCCCGGCACAGCTGTTCCCTGGAGGTTCTTTATTATCCCTTAAAAGTCATCACTCTCCCCAACAACCTCCAGTTCACTCTGCCCTCTGGTGCACAGTGATACATCCATCAGACTGGAATAGACATATTTGTCAGCTGAAAATAAAAGCTCCTGAAAAATTGTCTGCTCACTTTGGCAGACATGCAAAGGTAAACAGTTATGCCGTAGGTAGAGGCAGATATTGAGTGTTTTATATGATATCTGCAGATCAATTAAAACAAGTTTTTTTGAAAATGTGTTAACATTTTTTGTTGCTACTAAGGTTTTGGCCTTTTAAACTAGTTGCACTTGAAACAAGAGTTTAGGTATAAGTAAACTAAAGTTGTTATCTGCATTTTAATGAGTAATCAGTATTATTTTAGGGGTTTGAGAAAGAAAATAGATGCATGTAATTTAATGGTGAGACTAATGCCCAAAAAAGAGAAGGCAATATTACTGTACAAACACTTTTTTAAAGGTATGTTTACAAGATAGCTTGAAAATACACACAAATTACCTGTTTTAAATATTATCATTCCAAAGACTAGAAATAGCTAACCTCTATCAAAAGATAATAAAGAGACAAATGATTAGTTGAATAATTAATTAGATATTAATTAGATAACATTTTCAGCTGAATTGTACACTATCTGAGATAGTGTTGGTGCAGTCACAATGTTAAACTACTCTTCATAAATATAGTGCTGATAGAAAAACCGACTGTCGCAGTCATACAATCAAACAAAAGATTAATAAAACATGCAGTCAAAAAGCTTGACAACTGTAAAATTCACATCCGAATGCGGTGTAGGCATGCACATAGGTGTGGAATTTGTGACATATCCTCAGGATTGTGTGCAGGA
The DNA here is from genome assembly GCF_011125445.2 of Fundulus heteroclitus. NCBI lineage: Eukaryota > Metazoa > Chordata > Actinopteri > Cyprinodontiformes > Fundulidae > Fundulus > Fundulus heteroclitus. Next base: position 31,631,826 of record NC_046367.1, on the reverse strand, counting down.
CTGTGTTTGAATTTCCTCCTCTGGTTATAGGTTGACTGGCAGGTGTGTCTGCTCAGCTGGAGCTTATTTGGGCCAATTAGCAGGAGCATAAAGAGGAGTGGATTCCAGATAGATGCCAGATAGTTTTCGCTCCCAGAGCGGTGATCAGACCATAGTATTGTCTGTGTGTGATTAGCGGTCATGTTCCTTCACCTCCTTTATTTGTGGAGAATAGCTTCTTTCTCAAAGGGGGAAAGAAGCTATTCTCCAGTCAATAGTTCTCCCTCTGGTTTGTAGCCTTCTGCCTCCTCAATCTCTGTAGCCCTCTCATGAACTTACCTGTGGAATTTCTTCAGAAAATCCCTTTATCGCTCCTCTGGTTACTCTTCCCTGGAATAGCTTCATAATCTCCTCCAAATACCAGCCTTCAGTCACCCACTTGCCCACCCTCCAACAATCTACTACTTCACCATCTTCCTTGTCTCTCTGCTAGAGAAGGAAAACAAATATCAGAAACTGCTCCACATACCACGACCTGTCAGCCTCAATCCCTGTGGACACACTCAACTCTTTTCCTGGATTCTGGACATCATAGACAAAATTGAGCATTCTTTTCATCTCAGTCCTCCTCACAGTATATCAAGTCCTGCTTCCTGTAATAACAATTTACCTCTCCTCCTCAGTTTTCCCCAAAGGGGCCACTCCCAAGAAGAAACATTCACTTTTCTTATATCAATAAATTTACAGTTGTCTGTATGTGTTGCATGCAAAAGGGTTTCAGTAACAAATGCCATGAAAATGTGAGACTGAGCTCACTTTTATCCCTTGGATGAAAGTGAGCTTTAGGGGGCAAACTGAAGAATTCAGTTTACCCCCTAATTTTGGCAAGCGTTGCTATTTTTACAGCTATAGCTATATATTATAGTCATAATAATGTTATTGTGTACTACTGAAGCACTTCTGGATGGATGCAAATTGCATTTCATTGCTTGTACTTGTTACATGTGCAATGACAAAGTTTAATTCTATTATTTTCTATTTCTGGGCCTTAACTATCCTTTAACAGTAAAGGGGTCTCATCTGTATAAAAAACTGTGTGGGATCTAAACTAAAAGAGTAGGCATGCCCAAAAGCCAAAAATGCAATCAGTGTCATCACTGTATTTACATGTTTACAACAGTCAGTGACATTGCCTCACACCTTCTTACAATTCACCTCTTAATTTGTGATACATATCAACCTTGGGACAGGAATGCAGTGGCAGAAAACTTAGGTGACATGTTGTGCAGACTTTAATTCAGGATTTAAGGTAGCTTATAAACCTTTGTATTTATTTATTTGAAAGGTCCTTATGTATAGTTATAGGTCTCCAGCATAAGCATAAATACTATAACACTGTAATTTTGAATGCTTATGATAAAGTCAATCTATGATTAAAGTTTGATATGGAGTGAAATTTAAAGTCTTAGAGGAACCATCATGCAGTGTGGCTTCAATTGTCTACCTCACTTTCTGTGTCACCATTTTCCCTTGTCTCTAAAACAAGTGTACATAAGGGTCAGAGTTTTGTGTGAGGTTTCAGGCCCCGTTTGGTGCGTACGCAGCTTTTATAGATGAGACCCCTGGTGAGTTAAACCTACAATGTGGCAGATGTGGATCTTCTCATCTCTTCCAAGGTTCTTCAAGGTGCTTCTCTGAATAACACTCTAATTGCCTAAACTTTTGGCCATGTCTTTGTAGTTTGTTTTGTCTTCCCGCTGGCTTTTTCGGGGGTATCAGAGTAATGGGGACTAAATAACAATGAACACAACATTTTTCAGACTTTTAGCCTTGATATTTTCCCTTAGTTTCATAATTCTTTACTATTTTGTGTTGTTCTATCACAAAAAAAATCTGTTTATTTTGATTGCATGATGACAAACTCAAGAGGTTTAAGGGGTTTGTAAACTGAATTGTCATTATGTTGTGGCTTTATGCAATCAAAAAGCTATCGTTGTAAATCATGCAACTGTTAGTGATAACTGTCATACAAAATTCTGCATGAGTGGACCTGAAAGGCATCATACTAAGAATGGTAAAATTTTGTATACCTCACCGAAACACTCATTTCTATTCAAATGCTAACACTTTCGAAGCCAGTGATGTATCAGTATCACTGTGAGCGTGTATTGTGGTTTGGAGACAAGATATAAGAGCAACCTTGAGCTAAAGTGGCTGCAAATGAATCATCTACAACTCATTTGTGTGGGCCCATGAATCATCCTCAGCCAAAACCCTCATTTCCTGAGCCACTTCTATGCTGAGCTGGGTTGTTTGTTTGACACAGGTTAAATCTATTTTACTTGAATTTTTGGTATCTGCAGATGAAAAGAAAATGTTATGTGTGTAAATGCTTTTGTAAAAGAAAAAGTATATAAAAGAAAAAAAATTGAAATTTGGATAAAGGTTTCAATGCATCAAGCCAACTTGAATGAGAACTCTTTAGAATCCCAAAGCTGGTGACACACTATGCAACTTTCACAGACTATGTAGATTTAAAAAACACGGGAAGTACACACTAACAGCTAATTTTGGACAATTTTTGCTTCATGACTGAATGCCTGAGGATCACACACTTAGCAACTGCACTTGTTTAAGAATCACAGATTACAGAATTTGTGAAACCAGTTGAATGCATCAAACTTGAGAGGGCGACAGTAAGGGGGAAAGCAAACACAACAGCAGGTGTTGGTAATAGAAGATATTTTCAGACTTTTGGAAGACTATATTTCAGTTTTACTCCCCTATAATATGAAAGCGATACAAATTAAAATACCTTAAGTTTAACCCACTCTTGAATTTTTAATTGTAAATATGATTTGGATTTTGTTGACTTTTGTCTTATATTATACTCTATTTTAGAATTTGGAACATTTATGTGGGGTATTGAATGACTTATGCTAGCTTTTTTCAACTCTTTTCAATATTGTTTCATTTGTATAGTGCCAATTCACGCATGTCATTTCAAGGCCCTTTACATGGTCAATTAAATCATACAGGCAGATTGGTTAAAAGGTTTTCCATCTAAGGAAACCCAGCAGATTGCATCGAGTCATTGAAATCCAGAATTCACTCCTTTAATCTAATAAATAATTTATCTTAACATGGAATATAATGTTTGGATTGTGTAAAAAAAACAGCATTGTGATATATTACTTGAATCTGATTGGAAAACATTTTCTTAATAACTGTCAATTCTTTAAATTAAGCCCACACTAAATGTCTTTATTTTATAAATGACTGACACGTCTTAATTTCAGATCATTACTGTCATGTTTATCATATTTATCATATCACCATTTATTTGAAATGGTGGTTTAGTTTCATAGTAATTCATTTTAACAATACATTTTATTTGTAGGGGAGTAGTTTAATATAAAAACAGACACAATGTTACAATACACAGTAAAAACAAGTACCAAATAGAATTTAAATAAGACATCAAAGTATAGGCTACTTTAAACAGATCAGTTTTGAGTTTGAATTTGAAATGTGATAATGAGTCTGTGTTATGGAGATCAGGTGGGAGTCAATTCCAGAGCTGGGAAGAAGAGTGTCTCCATGCTCTGCTTCCCATAGAAGCAAGATGGGTGATGAATAGAAGAAGAGGATCTGAGGGTGTGGCCAGGTGCAGCAATGTGGAGGAGGTCCGAAAGATATGGAGGGGCGAAGTTGTGGACAACTTTGAAGGTAAGGAGAAGTATTTTGTAGTTAAACTCTTGTAGAACAGGTAGGATATGATGGATTAAGTGTGATGATATGGGCGGCTGAGTTTTGAACTATTTGTAATTTATGAAGGGCTCTCCATTATTTATTGTATTGTTGAATTAAAAATGTGTGTGTCTGATTTCTGTTTTAGTTTTTTGCTTCTATATTGCTGTGGTTCTAGTTACCTAGTCAAGAGTGTGCATTGCCCATTGTTTTTATGATCATTCTGTTTTAAAGCAATAAATAAAGTAAAAAATAAAATTTGCTTAAAGCTGAGGTCAGGCATTAGCCTCTCATTTTCATTGGCTGTCTGTGACATGTGTTTGCAGCATACACAACCTGACTGAACCACGTCTAACTCAGAAAATGTTAACAATTTGGTCCGACTCAAATTGGTTCTCCTCACACACTTTACACGCCCTCTCAGACTACCAGATTTACTAATAGGAACTAATGAGGACTTATGAAGACTTTTCCTGACTGGGAATCCGAGGTAAAACCGTGCAAATCCAGCTTTAGACATTTGAAAAATGTTAGATGATAAAGAGAAAACGCCAAAGGACACATTCAGATTAAAATAAGGTTGATGGTGATTACATCTTCATTAGGTGACAGGCGCACTTGTACTGGAAAGTGCATTTAAATTACTCCAAGACCTCAGAGACAGCAACACTTTTAGAAATTGCTGCAAATGAAAAAAAAAATGCAAAGACTGTACCACTGTTTCAACTGTATGTGGTTCACTAGCCACGTTATCAAGCATACATGTTCAATCACAATTATTTCATTTCTGATTCAATTCAATCTTATTTAAATCTGAATCAACCATAGCAGCAACTTAAAGTATTTATCTACACGTGATATATATCTTGTATATGAAGAAAATGGCATATTGTTATACAAACATTAAAGCTTCATCCTAAGAGTAATTTAGGGGGTTGACCTACTTTTAAAGCTGGATAAAAATAGGCACTGTTCTGCTCATTCTGGTACCGGTATGGAAGGGCTAAACAGGTCAAACTACAAACATGTTGAAATTTTCCCACCAAACCGTCTCTTAAGTCTCACATTCAAAGAGAGAAACCACCAGGAGTAATTGAGAAAGATGGCAGTAAGATCATGAGGGACTTTCAGATCCAGATTTATGAACAGGCAATGTCATGGTTGTTGTACTGAACATAAGAATTTATAGCTTGTGGAATACAAGGAGAGGCAAACAACACAAGCAGATAAATGTTGCAACAGAGAACAAGGTAGTAACAGACCATCAGGTAGTGCAACAGAAGAAATCTGCAGAGGATGAAGATAAGCAAGGAACTTAAATGGAGGGAGAAAGAGGTGAGAGATATGAGTGTAATTTACATGCACAGGTGGACTGGATGAGCCTAATAGATTGAGTGTGAATGATCTGGGAAGAAGAGATACCAGGCTATACAGTGGCGCAGTTGGTAGCATTGCTGCCTTGGTTTCAAACCCCATTCAGACATTAGAAATGTTCTCCCTGTGCATGCGTGCATACATGGGATCTCTCTGGGTACTTTGGCTTCCTCTCACAGTCCAACATCATGACTGATTGATTAATTGGTCTCTTTAAATTGGTTGTATACCCTCTGTGTTGGCCTGTGACAGACTGGCAACCTCCCCAGGGTGTATCTGGCCTCTCGCCCAATGACTGCTTGAGTACCCTTGTTAATAACTGACATTAGGGTAATATGGAAGTCAAAAATAATAGCAAATGTAACACATGTTTCAGGTCATTATTGCATTGAAATACAAAAGTACACATTTGGCAACAATATTTCTCAACCTAACTGAATATGCTACCACAAGAGCATATATTCATTTGTTTGAATATAGATTTTAACAAATCGTTGGAAATCAGACTAAACATGAAAATTATTTAAAATGGGTCCCAATTTCCATGAATAAAACATGGATTTTGTGTGGGCTAAGACATTTGTAATACTTCTTACATTAAATACCTATTGTAAATTCTCTACATATGCCAACATTTCAAGGTCACAAAGATGGCTTACTCACAAACACAAATGAACAAAAAGATTTAAGAACAATGATATTTTAATTATAAGTTTTAGGATGACACATTTGTAGATTTACTGTACCTCTATATTAGGGATGAGATGGATTTATTGTATGTCCAAGGATGCCACAGCCACATCTGAGTCCCCTGGTTTGTCTGCAGAAGCAATTTGTCTTCTGCTAAAACAGCCACAGTATAGAAGGATCAATAGGGACTATCAAACGCGTTCAATCAGACCTTTGTGCTGCTCAAGGCAACCATTAGTCAGCATTACTTTTGTCTGAACATGTTATTCTTCTCTAGTCATTAAGTATGGATCTGTTACTTGTATAGCCTTAGATGTTGTTGTTGTTTTTTAACTCCTGCAGTGTTTTGTTGAGACCGAAAACAGTAAGCAGACTGCAAGAACAGTACCAATTATCAGGGGTTTAATAGGGCATTGGGTAGAAACTTAACAAACATGAAGAAGAAACAAATATGTAGGATAAAAAGCTGTTCGTTTCAGGTGCCAGCGTAGAAAAAGTATTTTTTCAATAGGACAATATCGAAGAGATACATAATATATTTGTGATTACAGGATAATCCCTTTGTCACGAGTGAATAAAAATTAAGGCATGTGTTCTGCGAAATTTCTTTTGAAACAAGCAAGTTACGCACAATGGTGTTTTCCAATGTAAATATCATTGAAGTGTAAAGAAATGTGGATAATTACCCTTAAGTCTATAAAGAAAAGGTTTGAAAGCAAAGGAAATGCAGAGGGAAGTAACTTCAAGTTTCTTTCCACCATGTCTTTCTTACAAAATTGGTATGTTTTCAAAGATGTTGCTAACAGTTTGTCTTGTTTCATTTGTTTTGAACCCAAAAATAGTAGCTATATCACTGTCTCCTTATCATAGATCAGTGTAACATAATTTCTTGTAATGTTTCCCAATACCTGTTCCCTTTGTTCAAAGAGGTAATGACACAAGCAAAGTTTGACCTATATGAAAAAATGTCCTTCGTTTTGTGTTTCAAGATTTGTTCAGTCCATGCACAGGTGTTCTCTCTGAATTAAAGTTGCATGACCACGAAGAAGGGTCTGACCCACAGACTCCACTCCCTACCTGCCTTTGTGACCAATCAGTCTCACCCACTTGTTCCACCTCACTTTACTACATCAATTCACTGTAATTTTGTCACACCATATATACTGTATAAAACATATGCACTGTATGGTGATTGCCCTCTTCAGGAAGTTGTATGTTCTTTAGTATGTGCAATGGGCTGATGGGAGAGAAGGTCGTGTACAACAAAATCTGGGTTTTCATTGAATTCTCCAATGCGGAGAAGCAATCTGGTGATCTGAGTCACATCTACAAACAAGCAGAGGTAAATTCAACTCTAGATTCAGAATTCATCTACACTTTGCAGTTTTCACACTGGTGTAACTGAAGTTTCCTATAGTAAATTTTTTGAATTAGCCATTGATTTCCACATTGACTACCTGATCAGTCAGTAACTTAGGGGGAACAGATGGACCAACCCACTACAGGTGAAAACCCTCAAAAATAATCCCTACAACTCTGATTTTCAACACTGACTCACATAAGCTCTGTGAAATGTCCAGGTGTGAACAAAACATTGATTCATCGTTAGTCTTGAAGTGTGACATTGCAATCAACCCCATTTCATCTCCCACAAACATCACAGCTTTAGACAGCAAACCTCTCCCACAAATCAACCGCTAGACTATTTCACTTGAATTAGTGAAATTGTCTGCTGACAATAAAATTGTCTGCCGATGATAAAGTTGACCCACCTGATTTCATCCATGTTCCAGATAAATATAATGACCCGAAACAAGTATTCAGTAAGAATAAAGGCCTTTCTTTGCCAACCCACAGATGACGTGACTGTGCTATAAATCTTCTCCATGGATTGTCTCTTCCCACAAGCCAACTTTCAAACATGTAAAGACCAGAAAGTTAATCAATGAAAACATACATCATTAAATCCTTAGCTGCCGACATCATTCATCTTTGTCCCTGGGTGCTAGATTCTTTATTCTGTCGAACATAGATGGATCTCTTCAGCTCTGTATCAATAATTTAAGATTAAACCAGATCACAGTTGAGAACAAATACCCACTCCCTATCATTTCATCCATCTTTTAAACCCCATCATTGTGCAACCATCTTAATGAAATTTGACATCCACAATGCTTATCATTGTGTATATATACACCAAGGAGATGAGTGGAATTGCTTTGAAAATCTGGTCAAGCCATTTGGTCTGGCATCTTTGAAGTTTTGGTTAATGAAGTCCTTTGTAATGTCTAAACCTCTTCATTTTGTCTAGTTAGACAACAGCCTTATCTTCTCTAAAACACTCAAAGATTACAAAAATATGTCCACCTTAATCTGCAAGATCTTCTAGAAAACTGTGTTGGGCCATCTCATTGGAAAAGACTGACAGAATAAAGCTAACGTCAGAAACCAAGGTTTTATAAGAAAGAGAACCGCTGACCAACTTCCTCTCTCTGCTTCTGGTTCCACCCAGAATAAAGCAGAGAACTTCAACTGATGAGAGCTGAATTCCAGACTTGTGGGCAAGCATTCATTCTCACTTACCTTCAGCCTTCAGAGGAACCTAGGATACTTGCAAGATTTAAATTTTTGTGCATCTAGCATATCTCCCTGTCCCGTTTTAGTTTTGAAGAAGGAGCTCAAAAGAAAGCTTCCATCCAGAAATTGTTATGATTTTGGCCCGGCTGTCATCTCCCTCATTCTCATCCTGTTCCTTGTTATCATAACGATCTGCTGCACCAGTTATCCTCTTCCCACTGCAGCACGTTTAATCTGATTTATTTCACCTGCAGTTCTCTCTTTATATACTTATTTTCCGCAGTCAGCCAGCACCAGACTATTGAAAAATTTTCAATGAGTAGATGTCCAGTGTTTGTTTCCTGTCTACCTGTTTTGACCTGTTTCCTGCTTTCTCTGATTTCCCTGCTTCATCTTGCCTTTGTTTGGTATTCTCGTTGGTTTCTGTTCCTGGACATCTACCTGGACAATTTACCTTGACCACAACTCTTGACAAGCCCTTTAAATTTGCCAGCAGGACTGCAGTGTCTTTGTTTACAGACCGGACTTTATTAAAAAATTAAACCGGATGATGATGCAGCGAGTTATGGGACATACAAAAATTTAAACTAAAAATAATTGTAGTGAATAAATAAAGATTAATAACATCCAGTCATTTGCTGAAGAGATGACAACCTGAATTAATTTCAAAAGAATGTTTTATTCATTTAGTTATTCATTTTTGCTTTTTGATAATTTCCTGATTTGCTACAAATAAGCTGAAAATAAATTTGCAGTCAGTCTACAGGAGCTAAGAGACACAGTTTGCTGATTTGCTTCACCACAAAATTGAGTTTGTAAAAAGAAGGGAAATTAAGTTATACAAACAACTGAGTTGAAGAAATGAAAGCACAGTGTGGAGTTCCTAATACACAATCACAAGGTGGAGAACAAAACCACTGAGATGTGTAATTAACCCGACATTTCCAATCTAAATAAAACATGGAGTGCAAGAATATGTTGTCATTTGAAAAAAAAAAATGCTTTTGGGGACATGGAGTTGGAGTGGACCATATTCAGGACTTCCACTGTCGATGCAGCTTCCAGGAGATGTGGCCTGAAGATAATCAGTTCTTCTTTCAGTATAAGGAATTGCTGCAAAGTCAACAAAACAATGCAGGTGAATGTCCACCGTGGCCATGCACTATTTCTGTTGTAAGTCTCAATCTGCTGGGTTTCCTTAGACAGAAAACATTTTGACCAATCTGTCTGTGTGATTTAATTTAATTGACTTTGTAAAGTACCTTGAGAGGAGGTGTTGTTGAGAGGAGGTGTTGTTGACTGGTGCTATACAAATAAAATGTAATTGAATTGAATAGAATTGTCACTGTGGCAACCAGAGGACTCACTGGTGTACACCAATGGTAATGGAAGCTATGATAATTGCTTGTCCTTGAGGTCTCCCAAAGCAGCTGACATGCCCTGGTTGTCAAAAGGACTGCAGTGTCATTGGGTATGGAAACAAATACTTGGGCTTAGGAGGAATTTGGAGAGGCTATGGAGAAAGAATTTTGGTTGGCCTCGAGCAAGTTGAGGAAAACCATTCCAAGTCTCCAAAAGGGGAAACAAGGAACATCCCCAGCTGTGTATTTTTTGGGAGAGTCCAACTGATGATGGACTAAAGATATCATCATGCACATACCCAGAATCATGGAGGGGACAGAGAAACATGTGGACAAAGATATTCTGGTAAGTTTAGAACAAAATTACACTTTTTGACCAACATACAAAATGCTTAATGTGACCAAAATCTAACATTGCACATTACCCTGAACACAAAATAACGCCAAAACGGACTGAAGATAATAAATTGACACAAACAAGGTTGTTTGTGTATGTGGTTAAAGTGTGATAAATAGATTAATTCCAGGTATGATATGAATGCAGTGTCGTATTGTCCTAAATCCTGCAACGGCAGTAAATTTCACATTTTTAATTGATTTTAACCGCTACACTGTAAAGATAATGCAAATTACTGTATAGAAAAAGGAGGTGGCAGATCCTATGTGATTCCTAAATTTATATGTATATTTTTTTCTGTTCATCCAAAATATAGTAGAATGCTTGTAGAAACATACTTGTCCTTGTTTTATTGATTTAACAACACTGCACCATGTACACTGAATACATATAACATTTCCGGTTATTATATATGGTGTATGTAAAAAGAATCTTGTAAACTAGTCAAACATGGACTACTGGTAATAGGTGAATCACTTTGATCATAGTTCAGCAAAACTCAACTACCTCCTTATTTGGGTCTACACACACTTCTCACATGTACAGCCCACACAGTAAGACTACCCGTCTTATAAATCTTCACTCATTAATCATTTAGAGGAAGCAATTTGTGGAGCACCTGTCCCAAGCAGAAGGCCATTAGAGTTTTCGATAGAAGGAGCACAGTGAATCTAATGGCTTTTTAGTGGCTCTTATTGGAAGACATATTGGATTCTCTGCTATGTACTGTTTCTTGCTCTATGACAGCTGTACAGCAAGCAAATATTTCTCTTTTAAATTGTGTACTATTCAAAGAAAATTGTTTTTTTCAATCAGAGTTACATGACCCAAAATTTGATGTTCAGTTGTTTAATTGGCAAGTTCTTGAAGACTGCAGATTACCTTTTACAGCATCTCGTTAATTACGCCATGTCCCGTTTGCCTTTGAGTTCCTGTTTACTCGCAGAGGGTGTTTGAACACTATTTCCACAAAATACTACCAAGTCTTTCACACACTGACAATTGTTTCAGATTCAATGTAATGCGTATCAAACTTTTAAAATTAGGGTGTTCGTTTTCTTTATGGAACAAAGGCAAGATATTACTTGAAACAAAATTTCAGCACATTTGTTGCCAGCCACATGTGCTGGCAACAAATTTTGTTGCCAGCACATGGATAGACAGTTTGCCTTCTATCACCTGAGAATAATTCCAGGATTAGAGTACTGATGTCCCAACGAGATCCAAAGAAACTCATCCATGCGTTTATCTTTAGCCGCATTGATTAATGTGTCTTCACTGTTCTACCCAAAACATCAATCAGACAAATGCAGCTGATCCAGAATGCTGCTACTCTCGTTCTAACTAAAATCAGGAAAAAAGAGCACATCACCCCAGTTCTAAAGTCCTTACACCAGTTCCCTGTAGCTCAAATAATTTAAACTTTAAAATACTTCTGTTAGTTTATAAATCGTTGAATGGCTTAGCACCAAAATACATGAAAGACCTGTTGTTGCCATATCAACCTTCCAGACCACTCAGATCTTCTGGTTCTGGTCTACTCTGCATACCCAGAACCAGAACCAAACATGGAGAAGCATTTTGCTTATATGCTCCACAAATCTGGAACAAACTTCCATAAAACTGCTAAACAGCCGAAATACTGAGTTCCTTTAAATGAAGACTGAAAACCCACCGGTTAAGAATTGCTTTTGACCCATATTAACAAGAACATTGACCAAGATATTTGTGGTATTTTGATGGTTTTCACTAGATACAATTTAATGTTTCTTACTTGTTTCACAACTAGTGATGAATGTTTTGATGTGTTTGATGTTTTTTTTTTTTGTTTGCTTTTTTTTGCTTTCATGATGTAAAGCATTTTGAACCACCTTGTTGCTGAAATGTGCTATACAAATACATTTGACTTGACTTGAATTCCTAATTTGGCTGTTCCATTATTCCAAAACCTCATTTTGTCAATAGCCCAAAAAAATTTGCTTGCTATTTTCTACAAAAGGGATGGTAATTTTATTTATTTTTTGCTCCAGTTCTCATTACCAATTCTTATTTTCTTTTTACAGGATTCTGTTTCTGGGGACGTTGGCTGTCATTCTACCCATGCTGCAAAGCCAAGGGGAATCCCTATGGGACTGCTGTGTCCTTACGCCTGTATACGATGTACACTATCAGTCCGACCAAGGACAAGAACTATCAATATTAGTCTGTCATCTTATCTGATAGAGACGGGCACAGTGCTGAATCACCAAGCTCAGAATCAGCTCTACTTTTAATAATGCACTTCACATCACTGTCTTCGATGAATATAAATGGCCTTAACATTATCCAGTGTCTCAAAACTTTCTTTGACGCTACAGTAGAGAAAAATGGTTTTGGTATGGAAAAAAAAAATCAAGAAATACATGCCCTAAAAGTAATTTTAGATTTAGGGCCTGATGTCAATTGCTTCAACATCTTTTACATCATATTTTGTCAAACATGAGGTTACTCTTTGAACATTTTTTTTAGAAATATACTATACTGTTTATACACTTGGCACACTTTTTCTTCCTTGTAACAATATTTATTTGCAATAAATTATGAAGCCTGTGCATTTCCTTTAAATGGTGTGACATTTGTAAGGAAAATACATTTGTGGGTTGAGCAGCAGAGTTGAGTGTTTGGGTGAATAACATAAAACACCTGCCAAATCCTTTTTTGTCAATGCCAAACTGCCTATCGTGCTAATGACTGTCTGTTGGGCTGGGTCCTTCGAAGGACCCAGCCTACACAGCCTTAGGAGGTCCCAGCCATCGGAGGATGCTCCGGAGGATCCTCAACCGTTGGTAAATGGGACGGTCTAGCCTTTGGAGCACTTCCTGGTTGGGACACAACGTCATCATGTCTACCCCAAGCCCGGGAAAAAACATCACCAGACGACAAAAAAAATGGATATGGAAATTTTTATTTTATTTATTTTTTTATGTACTTGTTATTGGAGGAGGAGAGTCGGTTTAGACGGCTTCGATGGCAGCAAAACCTGCAACGAATTTTACTCAGGCTGGGAGAGCGCAGTGGAGAGGTAACATTTACCTGCTATTATTTTCACCCACAGGGGCCTGCTAATGATCATAAAATACCAGTTATTAAACAAACGCTTGTCAGCAGATTGACGAATATGTTTAAATATAAAATTTTATATTTATTTGTAAGACTTGATACAAGCTTATGTTTGTAACTTTAGTAATTTAATTTGAATAGTTAAATGTGAACAAACCCTGTAAATAACTAACTTAAATCACTACTTTCACTATCACTAAAAAAGCGCGCAAAGCACGTGCAATTCTTATGGCAGGCGAGGCCACTAAGGATGGTAGCGGTGCATCCTCAGAATTCGGGGAAAAGGAGGACGCATTCGAAGGCTGCATTTTAAGCATCCTCAGAATTTTTGCCAAATGGGACAGCCTCCGCGCATCGTTGTGACGTCACTGGCCTTAAAATGCGTCCTTCGAAGGACGCAGCCTGCGAATTGAGACACAGCTTGCGAATTGAGAGACAGCTAATTTTTATGTTAAAAACAAGGGCGTGTGTGTGTGTGGGGGGGGGGGGGGGGGGGTGGCCGCAGGTGTAGAAGGGGGGGCCCAATAAGAATGTGTTGTCCCAGGCCCTAGCAAAGCTGTCAGCTGGCCTGACAGTTATGGTACCTGAACCTACTTTTGACTTAATCACATACAGGGCTAGCCTTAAAAATAAGAACAGTAGTATGACATAATCTGAATAGGTGTAAAACTGTAAAATGAATTATTCCACAAGTGTTCATATCAGGGGATGATAATAATGGCAATAAATAAAAGTGTACAGATGTACGACCCTAAGAAAAGACCTCCTGTCAAAGTAATAGACTCATTGGAGTTGCCAGACACCAAAAATAGATCTCAGAATTTTATCTGCCCCGGGTCTTTAAAGTTGGTGTCACTTCACTAATTTTGTAAAATGTATTTACTGTTTTAATACCTCATTAATCTGTTTTATAGAATTACACACAAAAGTTAACCAACACATATTTTACTGCTGTTGTTTTCCTGACTTTGATGTAGGGATGCATTGTTCAAACTGGAAACCATTAATCAAAAAAAGGCAAGGATTAGAACGGGATGAGTCTGCTACTGTATGCTCCTTTAAGTGACCTCTTCATTACTGAGTGAGTCAAGAGCTGACTAAGATTAATTGCAGGCATTATAGACCAGGAAGCTCAATGTTCTATTGCTGACCAACATGCTGCCCTTAACACAGGTCATTCATTATCCTTCATGAGATGTTCAGATCATTACCTCTAATTATGATAAACAACTGGTTATTGTACTTGTTCATGGTTATTGCTACAACAAACATATTGTTTTAGATAAAGAAAAACATAGCTTGATCATTGCAGAAACATCTATTGGTTTCCTTGATGTGAAACATGAACACGGAAACACATTATATATATATATATATATATATATATATATATATATATATATATATATATATATATATATATATATATATATATATATGACTGTATGACTGCAGTGTACTAGTCAGGAACAGATGGATCTTAATCACCACTGCCACTTTATGAGGGATTGTAAATCTTTCCACAACACTCTTACATTTTATGACTTCCATTATACTACAGGTATGCTTTAGTTCACTCCGTGTCATTTCCCTGTGACATGCACCATATATACCAGTGCTTTCCAATTCTGCTCCTTGAGGGACCTTGTAGTGGATGTTGTAGCTGTCACTACTCTAAAACAGTTACTCATCAATAGCTTGTCATCTTGTTCAGCAGAAGGTTATTAATCACCTATCAAATAAAATATAGTGCATTGAAAAAGATAAACAGATATACAGTATGTAGGCCAGAGAGCTCTGAGTACCAGGGCTGAGAAACACCGCTTATACATTTCTTAACCTCCAACCTCCTTATTGTCCCCATGTGGGTGGTTTTTCTTCCCATATCAGAGTTCTGTTAACTACTATATAGAATATTTGCTCATTATTTTGGATACTGCTGTTACTGTATCTATGGCTACAACTTTATGAAGTATTTAAAAATATGATGTGTAGAAAAGAAATAGAACTGTAAATAAATAAAATAGTCATACAGACATATGATTCCTAGGTTAAATGAACAGGCATATTGATAATGAGGTAAATAGTGAAAAAAAATATATATATATATTATTCACTCTCCCACCACTTCTCAGTTACAACAATTTCAATTGTTGGGGAAAGATTGTTGTCTCTATCTTTCCATGCGCTTCGCCTGTGCTTTTGTATCCACTGTTTTGTTGTTCCATTCTGTAGCTCTCCGGGTTAGTCTTGCTCTAATTCCTCATTTTATAAGTTCTCATTCAACAGAGTTTTGATTCCACTCTGCCTGCCTCACTGCATGCAGGTCCCAACCACTACAAATATCATGGCAAACGATAACTCAGATAATGATCCAGATTGATTAAGCTGCAACACAGAAGGATTTGAGGTAAGTAACATGTGAATTGTATGAGTTTAGGATGAGAAGAGCTTGATTACCACTTCAAATGTTGGTAATCAAGCAATGGATAGAAGCTGATCTGATTCTTTTTGAAAGTGAGGTTGAAGAGTAGCTAACAGATGATTAAGCATCACTGCCACAGCAGCCCTTCTCAAGTGGATATACATCAGCTAAAGTGAGAGAGGAATGGAGAGAAGAGATAACAACAAACACAGTAGAATCTTAAAATGTACCTAATGATCCAATTTCAAACAGTTGATTTTCTACGTAGTCCCTTTAGACACATTTGCTAATTCCTTTAGTTAATAAGCCTTTCTTGCCTGAATTATTAATAGATCAATGTTTAGAATTGTAACAAAAAGGCACAAGATGCTAGATCTAAGATGACTGCATAAAAAGCAATAAGGCCCAAACAGACACTTTAAAATAAATTAAGAACCCTGATCCTAAATTGGCCCAATCCCATTTTAAATATAATAAAACATTCTTGTTCCTTCAAAGTAAAACATAATTAATTTGGTTAACTGGTTAACATTGGGTTTACATGAAACTTAAACACACCAAATACAATCCATAAAACTCAGATGCTGGATAATTATAGCAATGTCTCCACTTGTAAATAAATGATGGTTCCTTGGAGTTAGCCAGTCTCACAATGAAGTCATGATAAGTGTGGTAAGATAATGTTTTTCCCAAGCCTATAGCTAGAAGTCTATCCATCATGACATTACTGCTGTTATAGTAGTGCTTGCCCTTTTGCACAAGAACCACACATAAGTGATGTCAGCTTGTGGTGGCTGCCTGACAATTTAGATGAGAAGATGGATGACAGGAAAAATCTGTAGATACAAAATGGCTTCAAAAAAGAAAATTGCCTCAAAGTCTGAAGATCTTTGAAAAAAGGAAACTGGAGACCTAATACAAACAGATTCAGAATCCTTCTTGGCTGGCAGTACATTGTAGACGTTCCTCTTAAGAGGAAAGTGATTTACGCCATGGCCACACAGAGACAAGCTAATGTGTAACCGTAAAGGTATTTTTCATCATTTAGGCTGTGCATCCACATGGAGTTGGCATTTTGATAGAGACCGTAATAATAATTTTTGAAACCGGGTGGAACATTTTCTAAACCTATTTGGTGTTTCTGTGCGTACACGTGAGACAATGTCTTTTGTTAGGCAATAATGTTGTGGCTCCATCCCTCTCAGGAACCTGCATGTGCCTCACTCTTCCACATAACAACAAAACATGGCACCATTCTGTGTTTTTATTCAGATTAACATAAATAGGGGCTTTGTTTGGTTTGAACCCCTGCCATGTTGCTATGTTTATTACACATAAGTTGTTTTTTTGGTGTTTTCTGTGGCAGTGTTACAGCACAACGAATTGGTCTGGTTATGAACATTTACCGTGTTCGTCTTGATGGGGATGCAGCCTGATTCACTGAATGAAACACTTTAGTTTCTAGCTTTGTGAAAGTATCTGTTCACTCTTTCAAATGCACTGTTGTGCAATTTACCCTGTTTGATTATGAAGGTTCTTAACAATTATAATTGGCAATTATAATTTGTAATATGTCATTCAAAATCAAAGGTACTGTGAAAATTGTTTCAAATGGCTGTGATCAAGGGCTATCAGCCTTTAATGACTAGCACTTGCAATTGATCTTATTAATAACAATTATTAACTTTATTTAACCCTGAAAGAGGGTTGTCTAACCAGTTGTACAATTGAGTTAGGCTCTTCCCAGTAAATGTTAATAACCTCAATTACAGTTGAAATTGGAGTTATTAATATTACTCATTAAGCACAAGCAACTTGAAATTTCTTAGTATATTCAGTGGACTGTACCATTACCTTACCAACAAACAAAATTCAATACAGTCAACTGCTTTATGAAAATGCATCTTAGTAAATAGAATCCACACGTGCAATATAAACTCAGTATGAATGGAGCTTCTTTGAAGGCATTAGACGTTTGTCTGTGAACATTAAACACACAACTTTATATATATATATATATATATATATATATATATATATATATATATATATATATATATATATATATATATATATATAATCATATTAGTTAAAACTGCTATGATGTCCTGATGGTAAATATTCAAGCCAAATTTATATTTAAACCTCACCCCTCTGGACTCACAACTCAGCCACTCCATCAAAAATCATGGAGCAACCTTTGACAACAACTTAAAATTCAATACACAATGATTTTGTAGTAAAGGGAACCTTTTTTCAGCTTTGCCTATTAGCTAAAGTTAAATCTTTTCTTACTCGTTGTGATTTTGAAAAAAAAAAAACAGTCTGGCGTTTCTCAGCTCACGTTTGGAATATTGCAACGTCTTGTATAGTGGACTTAACCAAGCTTCTATACAACGTTTACAACTTGTGCTTGGATCCAGCTACTTACTTACAATCAGTTTTTATCTTCAGCTACCACTTTATACATTTCTTATTGATTAATACTGTATATAATTCAGTGATGGTATCAAGGTGTTGCTGTATTGTATCTGTAGTTCTATTGGTTATGCTGTTCTTTTTTACATCACTCTTTGCAGATAATGAAGCAGACTGATGAAGTTTTGTCAATCTCTCTTCTGTCTCCTGTTTCTTTCGCCTAGTCTCCCTTTCCTTTTTCCTTCTCATTTCTCTCTCCTCTTCCACTTCTCAATGTAGTGTCCACATAACATGAATTATTCCCTAGATAATATAACTAGTTACATATATAAATCAAGCAGAGCACTGTGGCAAAAGCGATAATGCTCCACTTGTGAGAACAAAGGGAAAAAAATAATACAACTTGTGCAGAATGCCTCTGCTCAGTTTCTCACCAACACCTGCAAGTATGACTACATCACACCTGTTCTTTATTCTCTTCATTGGCTCCCGGTTTGGATCAGAATTCAGTTCAAAGTCCTGTTTTATTTCAGTTCAATCTGTGGAGGAAAAAAAAAATTAAGCTCCTCTGTGTCCTCCCAGTGGTCCTACTGCCATTTACAGTAGCAAACCAATCCTATTCAGAAACGACCAGAGCTCAGAGGAAAGTCTTAGCAGTGTCAATCACACTCATGTACATGCTGCTCACATGCCTTTCAGAAAGTCACAGTTCTGCTTGACAAGTATGTATCTGGTTGATTTGTTTCATTTTTTTTAGTAACTACACAACTAAAATAGCAATGGTTACAGTTTCACTGGTGATTGCTCAAATCTCATTTTACTCTGTAGCTTGTTGCTAAGGCTAATGGTTAGTCCTACTTACAAGCCTATGTGTTCTGTTCACAAAAGGCTTCGCTGTAGGGGTGTCATGTCTGATGTGTTTGTTGATGGAGAAAAGTAAAGAATAAACGCACTTAAATTTAACTAACTGCTAACTGAACTAACACAGGCAGGAAACCAAAGAACAGATAAAGGGATAAATTACTTAATCCAAAATGAACATCCTAGCTGTTGAAGACAAAACAAAATGAAAAGGACAGAATATATTGACTTATAAACAATACTAAAGAGGTGAAAACACAAACGGTTAGACTGATCCCCTGCAGCTTAAAAAATAATCAAAGACCTGGGGATTGTGACAGGGGAAGGAGCCCTGGAGGGAGGGCTGTAGTGCAGCAGAGAACAAGGGGGTGGGACCTGTAAGGTGTGCTTGTGCAAATTTTTAGGCTAAGTCTACAATTTTCTCAGCTTTAAAATAGTCCTCCTCATATAAAGTTGAGTATAAACCTCCATAATAATCAGAATTCTGATTGTTTATGTTCCTAACAGAGCATTTTGCTCTCAGACTGCATGTTTACTGGTGGGTCTTAGTTTCTAAAAATAAAAAGCAGATTTTTCATTTTGAGCTCCTTTCCTGTAGAATCAACTCCCAGTTTTAGTCTGTGAGGCAGACACTCTGCTTACTTTTGAGTCTAGGCTTAAAACCTTCCTTTTTTATTAAGCCTATACAGTGAGAGTGGCTTGGGGTAGCTGCTATAAAGTTAGACTGCAGGAGGACATAATGACCACTTTCCCTCACTCTGCTACATTCTACCACTCTACTATGCTCCAATTTTGCATCATTGCTATCATTGCAACTTTTAAGTTTATGTTCCTGTTTTTTTTTTCTCTCTTCATAGAAGCTATATCGTATGTATGTATGTATGTATGTATGTATGTATGTATGTATGTATGTATGTATGTGCCAAGAACTTCATGGTATCTTCCTTTGATGATACACATGGCTGTTTGAACCCTGTTTCTCTCCTAGACATAGCTATTGGCTGAGCGTTTACTGCAACTAACTGAATGTGCTCTCTTTCATCCTCTCAAGCTTTTCCTCTCAGCTGTGTGTGTGGAGGCTCTAAAAGATGTTAAACTGTTAAAAACAATCAATTATGTAATGTTTTACTAAAAAGATCCTTTAACCTAACAAACTTTTTGTATGGTGTTAACTGGAAATACATGTTGACATAAAGTCTACAACTGCCTTGGTTCTCTTTTTAGTTTTGGATGACATGTGTGTGAATTGGCACTCAATTGAATCGTATGTGGGGCAAGTCTTTAAGATTGTTATTCACAGATAATCTACATACAGTCTTGCTAATTTGAGATATTTTAC